>NW_015971560.1:0-155888 GCF_000182565.1 Spizellomyces punctatus DAOM BR117
GCATTGTTAAGCATCCGGAGAGCAGTACCACTATAAAAAAAATCTAGTACCGTTCAATGTCCCATCAAAAGCCTCCACCGGAAAACTCCAATTAACTGGCCAGCCGACATGCAGAATATCCGTCACGTCTTCCAAGAGTTTGTATGTCTCGTCTCCAACTCCCAAGCGGTCCTCTTCCAGGTTGGCTGCCACTCCATGTACTCTTCCCTCGGCTTCTGCTTGTTCAAGAATTGAGGCGTCCCCTAATCGTGATGCAAATGACTTGCTCTCCCGCTGTAAATCGTTGGAGCCACGGTGGAGACAGTAGATTTTGTCGACATTGGGAAGAGCGAGGAGCGAGGCGAGGAGTTCGGTGCCGAGGGCGCCGGTAGAGCCAGTTAGGAGAATGCGTCGGCGGTCTGGCTGGGAAGTGTCTGCAGGCAATGGCGTAAGTGTAGAGATGCGGGAAATGTATTTTTTGAGGAGATCTTGAGCTTTTGTTAACTGTTTGGTAGAAGCTACATTGTCATCTCCAGTGGTACCACTGAGTGCACTGGCCAAACCGGAAACAGTCGAATGATCAAATATAATGTCCCGTTTGATGTCCTTTCCCAGTATCTTGGCGAGACGATTGCTGAGCGTTGTGGCACCCAGCGAGTCCAATCCAATTTCAAAGAAGGACACATCATCCATGCTTGTGTCCATCGTCTTTTTCAAGATGGCTGCAACTTCGTCCCTGATCGCTCGCCGTAGATCCGTTAGGGACGTCGGCTCGTTGCGCACACTGCTCAAGTAGGAAGCCAAGTCATGGATCGAGGAGTAGCTAAAGACGATGTCGCGGGGTAGATCATTGTTCACAACTCGCGCCAGTTCGTTACGGAGTTGCGTGGCTCCCAGGGAATCGAGGCCCAATGCAAAGAGAGAGGTACGTTGATCCTGCGGATCCGTTAATGTCGTTGCGTCCCGGCCCATGATCTTGGCCGCAGCTTGCACGATGAAATCTGTTAAATCTCCTTGAGCACCCAATGCCTGTTTGGGTCCCTGCTCCGACAATCCCTTCTCGTATCGTTCATAAAGTTTTTGTTCTCGTTCTTTCAGCATGACAGCCGCCCGGCGACGTATGACGTTCCCTTTTGATTCTGTTCTCGGGAAATCAGCATGTCCAAATGGTAACACTTCAACTAGTTCCTTGATTAGTCGTGAATGCTGCGGAGCCAATTCATTGGCGTCTTCGACAGCTCGATAAACTTGGTCCATCACCTCTAAGGGGGAATACTTTAGTATTTCCTGTCTATCGAGAAGAATGAACGCGCAGGTTTGGAATCGGTCTTGTCCAAGGATGACGGCTTCGTGGATGAGAGGGTGAGTGCGGAGACTGAGCTCCATCGGGACCGGATTAGTCTTTTCACCGGTGATGTGAACTAAGATGCATGTTGAGAAAGATATCTAAGCAGAAGCGGTGCAGCCGAAGTTACCGAGAATGTCGTCTCCGCGTCCCCGATACATCCAGAAGCCAGGCCGGACTTGTTTGAACAAATCATTAGTATCGTACCTGGAATAGCATACTAGCGTCAAAGCTTTGGATTTTGACAAATTCATTAGATACTCTTGACTAACCATTCCTCATCGGTGACGCCCTTTGCAAATCCTACCACGCTGGTCCTGACGAACATCCTATATATACCACGTTCTTTATTGACAACTTGCCACTTGATATGCTGCTCATCAATAATGGGACGCAGGACATTCCATTCCTTTGAGCCGGGTTCAGGCCCCAGTAGCACGCCTGTGAAAGTCAGCGATGGCATGACCTGTTACTATTTCTACTTAGAACATACCAGCTTCGGTTGACCCATAGATACTCCTCAGTCCAATACCCCGTTCGACAACGCGGTCTCCGATCTCCTGCGGACAGGGTGCACCTCCAACAAGGATGGAATCCAACGACGAGAGGATGCTCCATCGCTCCGGTGCTGTGGTGTCTAGATAACCTACGAAATCTTCGAGTAGTGACGGAGGCAAAACGATTTTCGTGGGGTTGGTTTTTTGCACTGCGTCGAGCAGCGCTGCGGGACTAAATGGGAAGGATGCGAGGATGATGGCCCCGGAGGCGCGTAGAGTGGAAAGCCCGACCCAGATGCCCAATGCACTAAAGATAATGCTATTCACTACGTGTCAAATATGCAAGTGCAACAGAAACATACTGGAACAAGGGAGCGGGGAGGAACGTTCGTTGTCGACGCGACGTATCGTCAAAACCTCGATCATTGGGATTCGCCATCATTGAGCGGTTAGTCCAGTACCGCAACTTTGGGAAGGCTGTCGATCCGGAACTGTGCATGGCAAGAGTCACACGGTCGGCAAGGTTATCCGTGGCTCCAACACTCTGTTTGATACCAAATCCAACACTGCCATCCTCTTTCATCCACTCGTTCTTTTCATCACGCAATAATTCTTCAAACTGGATAGCCTCTACCATTTTTAGCTCTGGTAGGTCCTTACGCAGCTGCTGAACAATATGAGATTGACCAGGCTCGTAGACCAAAGCGACCGCCTTGGAGCGCTGGATGAGATCCACCATGCCGGCTGTGGCATTCCGCGGCGAGAGAAGAAGCGGAACATAATCGTTGGTCATCAAAGATAAGAGGTTGATAAAATAGGAGACATGGGAACTGGACAGGTACGCTACAACTGTAAGGCGTACAGTGTTCCAGATGAGCGGCTGCATATGAGAAACACACATAATGCATATATCCCTTACCTCGATCCGTTTCACGGGCCGGTCCGACAGCTCCCTGATACTTTTCCGCTCCATACCGTACGGCATTGATGATTTGGTGTCCATCCAGTGAGCAGTGTCCGGTTCGGGTAGCATCCGGGTACAAGATGTACGGATCATCAGGATTTCTAATGATGGACAACGGAAAAGTTGACATCCTGGGAATCAAGCCGAAAAGAAATGAATATTCACCTCTGAAAGATTTGTTCCAAGCTTCGTATAACTGAGCCGCCATTAGATGTCTGGTCTCCTCCCAGCATGTTGTTTTACGTATGGAGGCAAACGGAGAGAATTCAAAACGAACAGACAAACAGAGACAAGCAGCTGCAATTTGAGTATCCTCAAACTAATGTGGACGATGACTTTGTAGCTCTGCGTTATATAAAACCCCGGCCAGTGGTGAGCTGCGAAAAACATCCATGTCATCAAATTCAGAACGTTCCATTTTCCGCCAACAAGCCCTCGTCACCCCGCAGATGCAGCCCCGTCGTTCTCGCGTATTGCCACTATTGACCATTACGACATGTCACCATCCATTTGAACCCAGTACTCGTGTCCAGGAACAAGAACATGACAGCGGGTGGAATGGATATACTGATTCATACCACAGGTGTTGGGGTTTCAACTGACCTATTTGTCATGAATTCCCAGGCTATGACACAATGGGGGAAGACATGAGTTTCTCTTACCTCCATTCAGCGAAATGGTTTGCCAGTTTCACCAACACCGAATGGGATCATATCCTCTAGGATTTTTGCTAGCGATGGTGTTCCAGAGAGCATTGTACAAGGTGACTGTTTTGACTTAAGTGCCTTGAAAGGGTGTACATCGGTATATCCCTTCCTCTTCTCTGTCGGATACGTCGTCCTGAACCGGAAACGTGAGGAAATGTCCAGGTAGCAAGTGTTAAAAATCAAAATCAAGGTCCATCTCGTGGTCATCCTGTAAAGTGTCGAAGGCTTGCATTCGACCGCAACACCCAGTCGCCGGCCTCCGTGGCGTTGACCTTGTCAAATCGCTCTATGCCGCGTTTCTTTACCTTTCTTTAAACACAAGCATACTGCCACTTACATGCAAAACTGCAATGCGCCTGCCACTGTGCATTTGTGCCTCCTTTTGTACCTTTTGAGACCACATACGCCTTGTGTATAGACGGTAGAAAGTTAGGAAAACGTCGTAGACAATGATCACGATCAATACTGAGGCTAAAAGTATAGCTATATGGTATTATCATCTCCTACAGAGTATTGCCACTTTTACCAATGGCTTTATGTATACATGTAAAGAAATTCATAACATATGCAGGCGCACTTGATAACCACGAAAGGGATGCAAGCAGCGCAACCTGATTACGGGGGGGATCGGCATTTAGCGGGGATGATCCTAGGGGGATGATCTGCTCAGTTTTTTTTCTTTTGGGGTTTTTGGCTATGGTCCAAGGTACTACTGCTCATCAGGTCGTGTTTGCTATGTCAAGGTACATGGTTTTCATGCAGATCATGGCATTTTTGACGTTATGTTGGAACAGCTCTGGCACATGAAATATTTTGATAACGACATGGCATTTGCCAAGAATTCGGCATTTGCCGTGATCAGCTCAGTTTTTTTTTTTTCGGTATAAGGATATCAGGTTGCTACACAGGGTGTCCTTACAGTGCAAACTTACTCGTTCCACCACGTTGTTTTGTCTGTTGGGTGGGTACACATGCACTACAAGTATGCGTCCTGCCAGTACGTGGCAGTCTAACGGGATTCCTACCTTCCGACCCAATTGACCGTAACCGTTCTTGTTGTTTGACACAATGATATGGAATAGTGATCTTGACATGTTTTGCATTAACAATCTGGTTGTTACTGGTGGTTAATCACGATAACATTATTTCGCATGTCTATCTTGGCATGAAGGACCAGACGCACCATGTTTTCAAGGGCATGACATAGATTTCTTGTACATCGATCACTCCCTCTTATCAAACCGCCACTGTTTTTTTAAGCGTAATGGATGCTCATGGGGCACGGGCAATGCACATCGGAGCATCTCTGCACATCTTGTTCCTGCTGTGTAGTGCAGTGCAGGTCACCTTGTTTTTGCGTAAATCCTTTGGTCGCCCTGGGGTACAAGATCAAGAGGAACTTGTCGTCGATGAAGAGTCCATATACACTGAAAAGAAAGCATAATATGCAAGGACCATAAGCATGGCTCACAAAGACTAGAATCCACACACACATACACTAGCACTGTGAATGTGATTTGCGGTGCGCTCATGAAAACGACCTATGACCACAGAAACAATATTTCACACTATTCACAAAAATAACAAACATAGTATTGTACATACAAAATATCCATGTTATCAAAACATAAAGCAACACAATGTACAAAAAAAGATAATAAAAACCGTATATCCCACCACCATCGGGTCAAACCCATAACATTTTCACACTCACGCTGGCCGCTTGGATGGACACCCGCCAGCTTTAATATGCCTCCTCAAATTACTCAAAACACTAAACCGCCGTCCACACCCATTAGAACACACAAAAGGCTTTTCTCCTGTATGTGAATTCACATGGGTTTTCAGGCTGCTTGGACGTGAGAAGCGTTTGTTGCAGGTTGGACAAGTGTACCGGCGGAGGGGACGAGGTGGAGGTGTTGGGATTGGGGGAGTTGGAAGAGGGTTTTCTTGATCTGGCTGTCGTTGTTGTTGTGGTTGTGGAGTGAGATTGGAGTGCGGGCTATCACTGGTGGGTGACTTTGGATCGTAAGGTGGTGGTGGGTCGGTTGTGTCCGTACAAGATGGAAGAATGCAGCGCACGCATGAGCATTTTGTCATTGTTCTTGTCGATGGTGAAGAGGATGAAGAGGAGGAAGGTGTAAGGGTATAGTACGGGTATCCTGATACGTGGCAGTAAAAGGGATACGGATGTCTTTGCCCGTTGATCCCGTTTGCGGGGACGTTGTGGTGAGGTACACTTGAGTGGACGTGTTCGTTATGGGAAGGAGCAGGAGGAGGAGGCGGACCTTGGCCTGGTCCATGAGAAGATGGACCGTGAGATGGACCACGAGGTGACGCCTGTGGTGTCTGTCCGTGTCCATGAGAAAGGGGCGGTAGAGGAGGACCGTGGGCATGAGCAAGTCCGATGGGAGTCATCGATGGTCCGTGAGGCGGTGCGTGAGGCAGACTGTGAGACATGTGAGGCGGACCATAAGATGGACCGATGGGGGGAGTAGGTAAAACGGCTTGTCGACATGCTTGCGCATCCCTATAACCCGCTCGACATTCGCCCATACACCTTTCTCGAACGCTGTTTGCACACGTCTCTCGACATGTTGAACAGGGACACGACATGTACCTCGCATTCCGATCGCTCGGGAGAGCATGAGCCGTGGAGTAGGGCAAATACCGCACTCTTGCTATTGTTGTTGGTGTGGTCGGTGCCATTGTTCCAGAATGCCACCCGTGATAGGCATCATTGTTGTAGGGCGGTCTCCATGCCCATGGCTGTTGTCCGTGATGTATGGGACGACATTTGCAGAGAGGATCATGCTGATGATACCGTTCTTGTTGTTGTTGTTGAATCAAAGGCGAAAGAGACGGAGGCCATCGACTTGCCAGAGGAGGAGGAGGAGGAGGACGAGGAGGAGACAGAATGGGACTCTGTTTATACAAGGCCTCACTCAATGCCACGTCCTATCGAAATGTCGGGCGGATATTCAGATCAGCGCCCTCATAGGTGACAGCCAGATACTAAAACTTACGGAAAGGACACGCAGGGCAGAGACGCTGTTGAGATTCGAGTCGCCCAACGAAGGCTCCATGGGTGTTGGGAGGGGAAGACGAGGCGACATGATAAAAATAATAGCCCTATCCAAAAAAAACAAGGAGTTGTTCAAATGAAAACGAATCCAAAAACAAAAAGGAACGCTAGTTGGACCAACCTCTCATTTATCAAAAACACACACACACAAAACACACCCAAACCACTTGACAATGCAAAAGGGCTTTATGCAGAGCAAGAATACACAGCCAAAAGCCTAAAAAAAACGATATCGCCAGAGCCAAAAATGCAAGTCCAAAAGCAAAAGCCCTAAAGCACAAGAAGGAATGACCGAATCCGCAGATTCGGATGAAAACCAAAAAGTGTGAAATGAGGTCATATATCACGTGGAATTAACTATTATCTCATTTATCCATATTAGGAAATTCTCAATTTTGCAAAGCGATCGACGGATTTTGAACGATTATTATTTATGGAGGAATGTCAACGGTTGATAATGCACACATATGCTCGGACTTTTTTCTCCATTTATTTTATGCGAAAGGTATATGTAATTTGTAGCGGTTTTCCCGACAATCGCTTCCTGCGATGACACCGGAAGGTACATGACAAGATCCCTTTGTTTGGGTCGATTCAATTCCGACATCAAAAGGGGGGATAGACCGATTGAAAAATTCCGTATTTAGACCACATCGGAGGTTCGGGACTACTTTTATTTGCATGGCCGTTTTGGACAACTAAAAGTTACGGCCTGTGGTGCCCCCCATGGGATAATAGCCGCTTGCACCTGCCTGGTAAGTTTAACAACATTCAAAAGCGACCTTCGTCGATCAGTGTGCTCAAGGCGCGGAACTTGGGTTTAAGCTCCTGCCAGGTGTCGGGAAGGGTGCTTGCTCTGATGGCCATTTCCAGTTTTATTGATAATCGATATTTAGCAGATGGGCATACTCGCATCTTTTCTTTATCAGTACCCTCGGCAATCAGCTGCGAGTGATATTTCTTTTACAGACAAGACCTTACGACAAGTTACAATCTGCTGTATGCACATCGTGTGTGAGGGATTTCGTTTTTACACAAGACAGTGAATAGTTGTCGGTGTGTTTACGACGATTTCAAATGTGCAAATTATGTTGTACTTGCAACTCTGAACGTCTCCTAACCCCAACGATACTCCAACGATACTAGTAGTATTGGAACCCATTGAATGCACTCACGCCGAATGCCCAACGTATCGCGGGTGGGTTCTGCATATTGTAAAATGTCGCTTAACCGAGGTCAGCAAGAGCCATTGAATAGAGCATTTTATACACGTATGTATTATTTTTATTACAGAGAAAAGCATGTCTGTACATCTCACTACGCCAAAACATCTGACAATCATTCACACTTCCGATTTCCTTTTGAATCTTCCGAACGCATAACCGAATTGGCCCATGCGTTTCTCACCTTTAGGAAATCTTCTCATTTGGATGTGGAAGCAGCTCGGGACGCAAGGACATGAGTTCAAAACGTCTATCACAACTGCCATTCGGAGAAGTAGTTTGGTGACTTTGAAAAATCCCAAGAAGAAGAAGTAGACGGTGTCGCTGGCAACATCCCTGGACGGTTGGACTCATGAGATATTTGGTTGTGTTGTGGGTTGTGCGTAGGTCGGATGGAAAGTATATGTGCAAGTGGGTGGGCAGACAAGTACCGGCGAAATATATATAACTAATGAACCCATGCATTGCAGTGCACTTGACAGAAGATCTGCAAATGCAGTATATTATTCTATATGCTCAGCTTGTTCTCTGAATTATCTTGTACAGTATGTGCACATAAACCAGTCCCTATGTGATGACACTTGAGCGATGGGTTACGAACTGTCCTAGGAATAGCATGCGACTATTTTCACCATAGAATCAAGTCTGTAGAACAGATGCACTACCTTGCAACTGTGATGGCCGACCGGGCTTTTTTGGTGTCACCAGAATGAGTGGATGTGGGCATATTATATATTCAATGTATGGTACGGACTGGCGTCCAAGATATATCATCTCTAACCCAAGAGAGCCACGAGCATATGCGCATCTTCATGCCCAACTACATATCACGATCTAGATCTTGCCAAACATATTGCCATGATCCCAGATTTCTTTACATTTCCGAAGTCTATCCAAATTGGAACCCCAGAGAGCTTCTGCGCTCTTGTGATGCGACTGGTTGGTATATTCTCCCTGGGAATACCTCTTCAATCGTTCGGCACCCGCTTGGACCCATTGGATGCATGGTTCTTTCTGACTGATTTCCGTCCACTCAATTCCGTAAATAAGCCACCAGTTGCTGTCGCGATGAGAAAAGGCGGTATCGCCAGATGGCACATCTTGAATCGCACCATCAAATGGAAAGATGGCGACAAAACCGGTCGGTTGCGGTAGGGTGGATAGCATATCCAAGCAAGTGTCGATAATTTCGTCGTTGATGTCCGCCAGGAACAGGTGCTTGTCGTGCATTCCGATATTTGGAGAGTGTATATCTCCCAGCATGGATTGAAGCTCGACATAGGTAGATTGGCGGACGCTGCTCATCAGTGGCGCGGAACCAGCGAGGTTCTTGAACGGCTCTATGGCTAGTGTTCCTTTGTCAACCGACGGGCCAACGTAGGATAGAATGACGGTTGCAGAAGGTCTCCGAATCTTATCGGCATCCGGAACGAACCCAAGAACAAGAGCGCCACTAACATGACGAGTTGCGCTTGTCATGGCCGCGACGTACGATTTGGTGAGAGATTTCGGTTCATTAAAACCGTAGAGGGCCATCCCAGAGAGTGTTGCTGGGACCGGATAGAGACGGAAACGAAACAGCGTGCATACCCCGAAATATCCTCCTGCACCACGCATAGCAAAGAAAAGGTCTGGATGAACAGCTGCGGAAGTCGTAATCAGCTCTCCTTTCGAAGTGACAACGTCCATGGACACGATCCCATCTATTGAGAGTCCATATTGCCGAGACAAGTAACCCCATCCGCCGCCCAAAGTTAGGCCTCCAACACCAGTGTCAGGGTCAGTCCCAAACGGTGCATGCATGCCAAAGAGCGAGCATTCGCGATCAACTTGGCCAAGTTTCGCGCCTCCTTGCACGGCAACAGTTCTGTTCACAGCGTCAACAATGACGGCGTCCATATGCCTTAGATCGATGGCCAAGTGATCATTTTTGTAGCATCGCATCGAGTGCCGACCGCCTGCAACTGTAACGGGTATTTGGTTTGACGAGGCCCACTTGACACATTCAATGACATCCTTGTTATTCCGAACGTAAACGATGGCC
Source organism: Spizellomyces punctatus DAOM BR117 (assembly GCF_000182565.1). Classification (NCBI taxonomy): domain Eukaryota; kingdom Fungi; phylum Chytridiomycota; class Chytridiomycetes; order Spizellomycetales; family Spizellomycetaceae; genus Spizellomyces; species Spizellomyces punctatus. Next base: position 9,845 of record NW_015971560.1, read on the forward strand.
AAGGGAAAAGCGTCAAGGTCATGATTAAAAGTGTCCTTTCTGGCCTTGTCGTATGCCCCGCCTTGTGAAGGCTCAACGATGGACGTGCCTGGCAGCAGGGATTTTAAATCCTCAAGTTTTGAAGCCATTATTCTGCAACCAAAGTGAACGGGGGAAAGGTAGTTTTGACGAGACGGGCTTCTCTCAAATAATCGGTCAATTGACCTTGACTCATCTTCAATTCGCTGAGGAGGTTCATTGTACACACACACAGATAGCGTTGGAGCACGTTGGGAAGATCCAGGAATTTGGCCTACTACTTGGCACGCATTCCACGAGGCCCAGGCACTTTTCTAAACTCCTGACCCATTGTCTTGTTTACTCCATGTGTACTCCAACTAACGTTTGAGCCGGGGAAACGAACGCCAGCATTCAAAAGTATTGAAAAGCACAGTTTCTCAGCCAAACGAAGGGACCCTACCTCCGAACGATATCTTTATGCCCGAGAAGGCTGAATACTTGTCGGCGCCATTGAGTTACTTTCCACGTGGATATACTCGTTAAGTTCCAAAGTCAGCGTCGCAAAGCGTGTGTCATCCCAAAAGGCACCTTCAGTTTGTATCAAGTCATATGGATTTTGGCTTTGAGGCGAGAAATGTGACTCGGAAAGACCGTCCCTCATGATGCATTCCATTTCCACTGAAGGTAAAAGTGTAAAGCGGAAGATTTGTGTAGCTTATCGGACATTCCAATCCTCGTTGGGATATATGTGCACCATATCAGTTTTCATGTACTCTTGCACAGCGTGTCAAGCTTGAGAGGCCTTCCGACGATAAATCAAAAGTTTATGTCTTGCTGACCATCATGCATATAATGCAATGCAATGTACCATGTCGTGCGTCCTAAACAGCCCGAGCCATTGTCGTGCTTTTTGTTGTCATAATGTAAACCCAACATTGGTAACAGCGCAGGGGATGATAACCCAAGGTTTGTCGTTTGCCCTGACCCTAACGGCTGACCAAACCAATGTTTGTATTCGCATCACCAAGTGGGATAACCAGCACGACACACGATATCTTGAATATTCAACAAATTCCATGCAAGTAAACGCGCTTGGGCACTGGAGGAGCCCATTGATCGCTCCAGTTAACAATATGGGGGGGAACGATCCGTATTATTTTAAAAAGGTTGTTCATCTCCACCATATCGTTAAAAGAAATAAAAAAAGAAAACGACAAATCGAAGAAAACGTTTTTGGATTTTCGCTCCAAGCGCCGAGTTCGACAAAAAAATCTCCTTTTGGGATTCTAAACCCTCACCACGTTTTTTTACGCTACCGGGCTCAACTTTCATCCACTCTTTTGGGGCTGCGCAAACGGTTGTGTCGTAGCTGCTGTTGGGCGGTTTTCGCCGACGAGGAGGACAGTTTGACGTGTCTTTCACGACACCAAACCCTTCATGGACACGCAGCTCCCAGGGGCCGTGCTGCAACCTCCGAATACATTGGTTCATCGACATGGACGTGAAGCGTCAGCCTATGACCTTGAATCCAGTATAGATCCCACGAGTGCGGCGATCGACGGTCCAACACCTGTAGATATCGTTCATGCAAATGACAGTGGCAAATCGACACCCGAGCCGACCTCGGCACCAGCACAACTGGGTACACTGAAAACGACGATCCCACCACCACCCATCGTTTTTCACACTGACGCCGTTATCATCCTCCTGCGCATCCTTCTCATCTTTTTTCTTGTTCCTGGCGTGTCCCTCTGGCTAACGTTTGCGCTCTGCGTTACAGTCAACGTCGGTTATACAACCTTTTCGCTGATCAATAGCAAGCCATCCAATGAAACTATTCTTTACCTCCTCGCTTTCGCATTTTATCTGCACGCTTTGCAACGAGTAGTCAGATCATTGTTGCGTACGGCTCTTCGAATGGGTGTGAGCATCTGGCGGTGCGGTTTTGGCGCTGGGGCAAAGGACATGTGGCCGGGACGGTGGGTGGATCACACGATTATGAAATGGAAGCCGTGGGTCCTCCATATGTTGTGTTTGCCCAGTGTGCCCGATGATTTGACGGGTGACCTTCCAGCTGGGACACCACAAGGAACGAACAAGGCGCTGACTCTGGGCGACCTCAGCATTGATAAACTCGACCCGCACAGTCCACACGCAAAGTTCTTTATACGTGTAGAATGGTTCAAACTGTTTCTCCTCTTTCTACTCTTCCTATTGGTGCTGGCTGGACCTCCTTTGGTACTCTCAGTCATTGATTTTTGGACGGCGGTTGGATATCTGTGCGCATCGTACGCTTTTGCATCCCTTTTTGCCATTGCGGTTAGCAACCTCTGTGCCCGCCTGTACAGAATTGGACGGTATCTGCGAGAGCTATTTCGAAACGAAATGGAACATGATCGTCTTCGTGCAATGTACGTGGCTTCCGCGGGATTTGACAGCAAAAGTAAGGGCGAGGGGAAGGACGTGGCGAAAGGCCAAGTGCTGAATATCATTGGCAATAGGCTCTTTTGGGGGTCCATCATTGTCTTCGTGTCATCCATCGTTCTCAACTCCATGCGTGTGTATAGTACCATAGCAGTGCTATGTGGAGTCTTTTTTCTTTTTGGATTGATTGTGAGATGTCGATGGTATCTACCTGGTTATTCCAATCTCACTTCGGTGCATCAGTATATTGAGAATGTGCTCCCTTACGATGGAAAATCGGCCGCGCCAGCTCTAGTACTCTTTGTTGCGCGCATGCTCTACGACTTTTGTGGAATAGGGTGTCTTGTAGCTCTGGATATCGGACGCATGAGTATCCAAAGCGACGTTCCTGAGAGGTGGAAGTACTTTGTTGATGTGAAACAGGTGTCGAATAGTGTGTTAGCGTCGTATGCTCCAACGTTTTTTGCGATTTTTTTCTTTCGGGACGCTCTATTTCTTCTTCCCGAGAAGCTCATTTCGCATAAAGCCCGAGTGCCGCTCATGGTATTCGTCACGTTGGCGATGCTTGCCCTCGCTATATCGTTCCGAGCTTCGTACGCACTGTACACTTACAGTACGACACTTTTGATCGCAATTCTCTCCCTCGATTTGCGGGATGCCAGATTTTACTGGGACCGAGACGGCAAGACCTCCGGTTCTTCCGTCCGACTTCCAAACATTAGACGGGCACATCGCACCTCTCTGGTGCTTCTATTTATGCTCTGCACAGCACTTGCGGTATCCGCCATTGTCGGAGTATGTCTCAACTCAAAAGTCCCACCACCTCGTGACAATCGTCCTTCATTTCTGCTCCGGAACTCTAGCGTTCTTCCTCCATTTTGCGCCCCGGCATATCCTTACTCTTCCGCTCAACCACTGGATTTACATGCATTTGCCTCGTTAGCGGAAGCAGCCTACGAAGATTCGCCACTGGCAATGTTAGCTCCCACGCTTTCCCGCCTCAACATGAGCGCATCCCTGATCAGTGTTCCCGTCACTGGTGACGTTCATTTCGTTCATTTTAATCTTTCTTCAAGTGGAAACTCTTCACCTCTGCATATTATATCTATCCGCGGCACACATGGGCTCGACGACGTCTTCCAAGATATATACCTATTCTCAAGCCCGGCACTTCTTCGATTCTCTTCGTACTTTGGCACATTTTTCTCATTGTGGCCCCAACAGACCCTTGCCCAAGTCGTGAGACTCCTCTACCGATACGCTGCCAATCCAGCCTTGACATACTTCTTTTCCGTTGAGGACTATGTAGCACGAGTAGCTGCAGAAAACTCTAATGTGTACGTTACGGGACATTCTCTTGGTGGCGGACTAGCGCTACTTACGGGAGCATCAGTAAATGTACCGGCAGTAGGATTTTCGGCACCTGGGCTAGCCAGCTCATATTTAGCATTCGGGGTGACAGATAAAGACACGTTGATGACTGGCAACGTTAATACCTGGTTAGATGGAGACCCCGTACCAACGCTGGACGGGCAAATGGGAAGTGTGGTGGTTTTGCCGTGCGGGACAGAGACATGGGGTGCTGGGTGTCATAGCTCAGTGCGAATCATTGAAAGAATCGCAAAGCTGTGTCGTATCGCGACTGCAACTTAGGCACATATACTACCTGTTTCTTAGAGTTGGCGATTTCTGATACCCTCATTATTTTTTTAAATACTATGGCATTGCACTGCAAAATCAGTCTGTGCTCAAAGTTACCTTCAGATGCAGATGCCGACACATGTCACAGCAACGGCATAGTGCTGTCCCATATGAATTCGTCAGAAATCCAGTCATTTCATGACACTGATTGTATTTGGATATACTTCATTCGTTTGGATTACATAGACTTTTCTAATCACGTCTCTCTACACAATTATAAGGAAAAAATCCAGCAACGTTTTTTGTAGCATTGTAACCTTGGGCCCATCCATCTTTAAAAAGCTCCCTAAAAAGTGTCATGTAAATCACGGGCGAAGCAACAGAAACAACTAGCGCTTATTCAACTTACTTTACGTAAATTACATCTCCGGGAGATACTTCCATCTCATCCGTGTTCGCCTTGCTTCGGGGGGTGAACCGTAATTTACCCATGTGAGGTAAACCTTGATTGTTTGAGTCCTCGACTTGAATTTCTGCCTTTTGGATAACGTCCATGGGAACAGCAGACTCGCCCATTTCTACACCCGTTTTTGTGATCGCCATAGTTGGTGCGGAATACTCTTGCATTGCAGGTATCGCAGGCTTTTCCGGCATTACGGGCACTGCGGGCACTGCGGGCATCGCGGGCATCGCGGGCATCGCGGGCATAGCGGGTACGATTGTTCTCAAAGGCATAACCACAGGATGTGACAATTCCCGTTCACCAAGAGTAGCATAAGGAGGTGGGCTACTCTGTGTGTAGCCACGTTCCAGAAGAGGAGTAGACTGCGGAACAGGCGGCGATACCGGCCGCACCTCGGATGCACTGGAACTATCAAAGGAGGTGTGGCTTGGGTGCATGGACGGTATAGGGGAAGGAGAATTGGAAGCAACGGGATGCCCCTGGTATACGCTCGAGGAGCGAGGACTCATGCCACCATTGTCCCAACTTATTGGCCGATAAACTGAGCTCCTCGTAGCAGAGTCAAAGGACATTGTATGTTGGGAAGTTTGATGACCCAACGGCACTTGTTGATATGCCGCAGGAATCATGAGCTCCTCGTGAGGACTGGGGCTATGAAGCGTCGCCACTTCACTGGGATGAGCAGACGGAGGCCTCCCATCATTGGGTTTGTTCGTTTGGTTCGCTTGCAAAACGCAGTGCGTGACGTTGCCCGACTCTTTTGGATGTCGACGACGACGTTTCCCGTAAAAAATCAAGGCTGCAGCTGCCAGTACTACTGCGGCTCCACCGCCCGCTGCTCCAGCAATAACGGCAGTGTTAGAGGTGCTCTTCTCCGCAGAGGTCACACCGGGGGGATTTTGTCGATCTTCGGTACTATTGGAAGGAGGAGGAGGATTTGTTCCCTTGGGAAGTGCTGCCAAAGCTGCAGTGTCATCGACCCATTTCCGATCCTGTACATTGAAAAAGTACATGTTTGGATCTTGCGCAGTGTCCGTAAGGTCCCGTCCCCCAACGATTGCTAAAATGTTTCCAACAGCAAGCATCGACGAATAGCCGCGAGCCGATGGCTGGGTGCTCGCAGGTACAGCAAAATAAGGAGAGATTTGTTCCCAGGAATGACTCGCAGGATCAAATCTCCACACGTCATTGGTCCCCGTCGTTGCCGAGTTTTTTCCACCAAACATGTAAATAGACCCTTGCACGTTTGCGCAGCGCGCGCCTTGCCGGGCTGAGGGATAAGCACCTTTTGCTTTCACCTCAGCAGTGATATCCTTCCACCCGGTAGTGACATCGTAAATCCATGTCTCGTCATTATATGCACCGGCGTATCCACCAAACATCACAAAGGACGTCAAACTGATGTCGGCCATGCACATGTGGGAGCGCCTTTGAGGGGTACCGATGGTTGAACTCTCAAGCGTCTTTGATACCAAGTTGATGACGTACAAGTCCTGGTAGGCGTTAAGCTCTAAATGGACGGCAACGGTTATTCCAAATGGTTCCAATATCAGCACACTCGAGGCCAGCTGGCGCTGGCCAATGACTAGTTCAAGTCTTACCAACGTTGGCAGCAGCTGGCGCTTGGCCTCCAAAAATGTACAGTTTGTCTCCCAGTAGGGCACTACCCATGTTCCAGCGGGGAGTTATTGACGGATAAGAGGTGCTGCTTTGATCCGACGGGTTGTCTGGATTAAACACTGTCAACACCATTGGCTGACTTTGGTAGTTTACATCCATCCCGCCTACAGATAATAAATGTATAGTCAGTTGTGATGGGTTATTTGGGACAGCACCTCAAAGCTCTGATTTCTCACCGATACAAGCAACTCTGGATCGGTGTTGTACACAACTCGCCGACATGCTCGTAGGCATAAAGCCCGCTGTGTATTTCGTAGAAACGTCGAATCGTGACTGTCCAAAGTTTACGGTTACTGTATTCCTAGCAAGATCCTCCACATATGCCTGTGTCGTTTCATCTGAATCAACATGGTCAGAAACGCTCAATGAATGTATCGTTTGCACACACTATAAACGACTCGGAAACATACTACGAGTCGACAATTTATTGCCACCCCACATATTCAACGTATTCTGTCCAAGAGTAAAGATGCAGTTGGCCCGAGCGGGAGGAACATACAAGGCAGCAACTGGCGACAAGAGGACGCCAAGAGCAACGAGAAGCACGATAGCGGGCATCATCATCATGGTGCTTGCTCCGTTGGATAGATGGATTGGCCTTGATGGCAGATAATATCAAAAACAAAACTCGCTGTAAAAAAACACACACAGCCTTTGGGAAGAAGAACACACCAACTGCCTTTTATCTTGCTTCTCGTCGTCGTTTTGCGTCGTTCGATTTTTGTTTTTTCGCTCCAAAGGAGGGTTTGGATATTTTACCCGGGAAATAAGAAAGTGGTGTCTTGTCTGCCTCAGCAAAACAAAAGATTTTGTCTCCCACCGTCTCCTGGGGAACAAAATTTTAACAAATATGGAAGGTGGATCAGATAATCTTCTCAGGTTTTGACTTTTTGGCTTTTGGATACCAGATGATCGGACTATATGGAACAATTGTACCATGTTCCTGGTATTTGGGGCTCTCCGAACAGCCTCCGCGTGTTGAAAAGAACTACGAAGAGGCTCATGGGCGGGTTGTCAGTTGGTTTTGCATATTGGCCTCAAGTACGCCTCTGCGTAGGATTGCGGGTTGATGGCGATTTTGGGAACGTTATTCAAAAGCACCAATGTGACTGTCTGTACCTTTTCGATTGACCATTCCACACGGTGTTCTGCTCGATTTACGCTGCACAGCTTTTCCATGCATGGTTGCTGGTGTGCGAGACATTTGTGCATTCTGCTCATTTGGTGAATAGTGTCTGGTATGTACTAATTCTGATGAAAAGTGTCCTTGCCCCACCCAGCGACACCCAGCGACAATGAAAATTAAACAAGTGCTTCCTATAAAACATCTCAGGACGATTCCTATATGTACTTGCAAACAATGTGCTCTACGCAACATTTCTATATCTCTTTGGGAAATTTATCCGCAAAACTCCTGGATCTCTTCATATGCGCTCTTTCCAGTGTGCCCAAATCTGTCTCGCTACCTGTTCGATGAATCGGTGACGGGTTTTCGACAAGCCCCGGTAGATCCGTCATGGATTTCAGTGGCCTCAGGACAGCAGTAGCTGGAGGCGAAGGGTATCGGTCATCCGTTGACAGGGAGCTGGAGGACTTGTTGCGATGCGGAGAAGCAGGCAAGCTGGGAGGTGGACCAATAAGAGTTGAGTTGATTGATGACTTTGATGAGTTGGCATTCAAAGTCGCTAGACTGCTACGAGAGGAGCTAGGTGACGGACCGCTCTGACTGAAACTTCCTCGGCTGCTTCGTGCCGCAGATGCAATGCTCGAGCGCGAAGCGAAACTGGACCGGGAGGAGAGAATTGAAATCGTATCCGCTTCTTGAGCGGTTTTGCGCGTTGTTCCCCACGTAAAATCGTCCAATCGCCCTATATACGAATAGTTTTGCTCATTTTAAAAGCCATCATTTTGCCAGACCACAAAAGAACACACTCACAGCAAGACCACAGCGGAATCACAATTGAAAAGATTGGAAAGCACAGCACAAAGGGTATGTACCAAAACAACTGCTCGAAATGCAACGTCGCAATGGTGATGATCAATCCAACCGATAAAAGAACAAAGGACGTGACCATCGGGAAAAGGTATAATCCGGCTTCAACAACTGCGCAAAAGACCAAGTAAAGGAACTGGAGAGTCAACACTGGCGTAATGAGACAAACCCCGAGTTCGACCAACACGACAAAGCGCAGAGCCAGACCGCGAAGGCCTGACCGAGGATCATATGCAAAGACCTCAATGTGATTGTGGATAAGAGAGTTTGTCCATCGTCTTCGTTGGTTGAGGAGAATAGGAAGCGAAGTAGGGACGCTGGTTATACAAATCGCTTTTGGGATAAACTCGGTGTGCATGCGATGAAACTTGCGTAGAAGGAGTGTACTAAGGAACCGGTCTTCTCCGATCTTATATCTAAAAGAAAGCAAATCATCAACATCTTATGGTCCGGCGTTCGATGATCGTAGTGATCAACTTACAAGTTACATCTGTGCATTGTCAACTCAAATGGCTCGCCCGTGTATGGATTGCTTCCGTTATACATGGCAATGATAAAATCGTCGCAGAGCCGGGGTTCCCACTGCCCTGTATCGGGATTCTTTTGCTTGATTCGGTACACTGCAAAGCAACCAGAGAGCACGAGAATTTCTCCCAAAAGGCTTTCAAATGACTTTAGGAACCGATGAGTAATGAAATACTCATATACTTGTGCCGCGGCCGTAATTGACTCCCATTTGTTTTCAACCGCCGTTTCGCCCGTCGTTCCCAGAATGGTTGGATCGCGCTCCATCACGTTAATTTGACGGGATAGCCCATCTGGCAAGACATATGTATCGGCGTCGGTGAGAAGAAAGTATTCAAAGTCAAGCGGGTCTAGACCGAGATCCTTAAAATGCTGGTCTAGTTCAATATCGAGGGCTGACCACTTGTCACGCCTGTTCTTCCAGAAATTGACCGATCGAAGAAACTTCATGATGATGAGCTGAGAATCTCTCTTGCTCCGGTTCCCAAGCTTTGAAATATCCGTGTCGTTCAGGCCAACTTTTACTACCACAATGTAAGGAACACTGCAGTGTTCCGTCTCATGCCATCCCGAGTATACTTGAGCAGCATTCATGCGAAGGTCTCCAACTCCAGTGGAAGGGTAAGTAACCGGATCGCGCTCATCCCCTTCCCAGAATAACACATCGTGCAGCAAGATATCGGGTGTTGGCATTTTTTGGTTCTTGCCGACAATCAACCCGTCCATGACCAGAAACAACAGCTTTTTCTCATCCGGATACTCCAGGTCCGCCACAGAATCCACTGTTTTTTGCAAAACGTCTTTGGTCTCTGAATAGCAAGGGACATGGAGAATCACACCTTTTTGGAGACTGTCATTTGTCGGGTAGGATTTGAATTGTGTGTAAGCCGACGCAATGACAATGACGATGAGCACGATGCCGGAAAGACCAGAGAGGACCAGGATGATCCAAGAGTAGTAATAACAAAACGTGTCCTGCGGGTACAGAGAGCGTAGGAATTCAAGCTTTGCGCGGGTTTTTGGTGCAATCACCATTTCTGGTGTGTAAATGGATGGGTCGGGGCACCAAAAGACGGGAATGTACAGGACAATGAACAGTCCGATGACGGTAATTAGGAGGAGAAGAACGCATACTGCAAGCTTTTCACGCCTTTTTGAACCGAAACGGTTTGGTGAGTTGTGTAAAAATCGGCAAAAAAGACGAGGGGACTACCCACCATGCAATGCGTGCATCTTCTCGTGTAATGAGTCTCCGCAAAATAAAATCCGGGATGAAGAACGTCAGGATTCTTGTCATGATCATCCATGCTTTATACCACCTGCAAGACAAGGGCCACCATCAGTCCTTGTTTTTTGGAGGCAACACCTAATACGTATGGAGACCCGTACTTGTCACTACTCTCAGGCCACAATACCATGCGCCTTCTTCGTACAGGGGGCACTCCATCGTCTTGATCTCGCCTCCTTCTGCGGTCCCGTCTCGCGTCGCGGGCTAGCGGAGAAGGAACCTGGGGTTGGGTCGAAGGCACGTTCATCCGTCCGCCCGCCAAGAGAGTTTAAAAGTTGTGAAACTGTTCGTCGTATAACGAAAGACGATAAAGAAAGCAATGGGCCTGTACAGGATTTTTGGACAGTTGCCTCACGAGTGATTCATGATCCTTGGAAAAAAGAGAACTGATTCTGTCGATTTTCTTCTTTAGCAACCAAATGATGACGACAAAGTTGGGATTTGGGGACAACCCGATTATTGTGCAAATCCGAGGCCTGTTTTTTTTTTCTCCTTTTGTCTTTTGCAGACCTTTAGCCACGGACGGGGCGGCGTCACTATTTCCTTTTGTTCCTTTTGAACGTTGAAAACATTTGAAGAAAAAGAGCACCAACGAGTGAAACGAAATCCCATCGTAACGCGGAAGTCAAACCGATCGCGAAGAAACCTTCTTCAGCCCCAAAAACCAGTTTTTGGAACTGCCGCAAGTCAAAAAGTTTCATTTCGCGTGTTTTGTTTGTTTTACAGTGCGTGGAAATCCGTCCTCCAAACACGTTTTCGTTTTGGCCATGCCATGCGGGGAGAAGCGATAAAAGAAAACGCAAAAAGCTCTTTACTAAAAGCGTCCTTTTTCAAAAAGCAACTTACTTGCTAAAACGCATGCGAGGCAAGCGACTTTCACACTTAAGTGTTCAAATAAATAAATAAAAAAAAACCCAAATAAAAACGCGCGACTAAACCACCCCATCAAATCAACTCGAAAATTGCAACTTTTCAAAACTCAAAGCGGATCGCCAACGGAAAGCCACCAGTTGGGAAGCGATGCTTTATAATCTAGTTTCTTTTTATTTTGCATTTTAGGCGGGGACCTGGCACGCTTGGTCGCATCGTTCTCTCCTGCATAACGGAAAACCATGCGGACAAGCATCGTGCTTCTTGCCCTGATCTGGTTCATGGTGGATGTGGACGGTGCTGTACTCAAAAGGCAGCAGACGGGAATAGAAAGGAATGCACCTTGCGGGAACGGAATTGGAACTTGCGCAGAAGGATTGTGTTGCTCGGAATGGGGGGTGAGTTACGGTGGTTTTTCTTTATTTTGATCATTCTAGAGATTTTTTTGGCTTGCCTGTCAGCTACTAAACGTTTTCGTTGATCACCTGTAGTGGTGTGGTTCTACAATCGATCATTGTTCCGGAAACTGTCAACCTTCTTTCGGTACGTGCTACGGCCAGAGTCCCACACCTATCGCTCAAGCCAACGAAAACTGCGGACCGGGAAAAGCGACATGCGGTGGAGGGCTCTGCTGCAGTCAATACGGTAGCTGTGGTCCCTTCGATGCAGATCCAGTTCGTGCGTCCTATTGTGGAATTGGGTGCCAGGTCGGTTTTGGAGTATGCGATAGCGAGACTCCTCCTACGATTCGGAACCTGGATCAGTCCTGCGGGAATGGGATTGGAAGTTGTGGATTCGGGGCATGTTGCAGTGCAAACGGGGAATGCGGATACACGTCCGATCACTGTGCAGACGGATGCCAATCTGGATTTGGCAATTGCAATAATCCACCCGCCACGCCCATCTTTACCTGTTCCAAACCGAACGGCTTTCTTCTCACCTACGATGATGGCCCTGCAGTCCTCACTGACGGCCTATTGGATTACCTAAAATCCAAAAATGCAAAGGCAACCTTTTTCATGAACGGCAAAAACTACAAGCAATACTTTAGTAACGGCAATCTGAACACTCCCTTTGGTATTCTGGCTCTAGCATCCACTGTTCAGCGCGCTGCAAATGACGGCCATCAACTCTGTATGCATGGCTTCACGCACACAGATGCCATCACCGCCAGCGAGCGCAACTTTACCTACGAAATCACAGAAACAACTCGCGTCTTTGCACAAGCTCTAGGTCGAGTTCCTACCTGCTTTCGATTTCCATATGGCGATTTCGAAGACAAACATTTGAGAATTCTCGGAGGAATGGGAATTACGCCCATCTTGTGGGATGCGGATCCAAGAGATTGGGAAAATGGGGATCCACAGGGCGGACTGACGGAATTGCAGAACACTGCGCCAAATCCAGGGAGTGTGTCCCATATCGTTTTGAACCATGATGTGGTGAATAATACGTGAGTAAACACTGTCTAATCTCAATTACATGCATTTGTAGAGCAGTTTGTCACATACTTTCACATCGTTTTTCAGAGCCGACTTTCGTCCCACTCGTGCTGTACCTAAAAACCTCGCAGAACTGTCTGTTGAGTACCTCCAATCCAAAAACTTTCAGTTCCTAACAGCGGCAGACTGCGTCGGCGACGGTCAAACACCCTTGTATAGAAATCCCACCCCAAATGATTTGGTCTGTAGACCGGAGGGATGCTTTGAGAATTAATGTCGAATCGACTTGCGGAGATGCTTTTGAGCATCTGTTATGGTTGGGGCATGTATAGGTCCCCTGGTTTTGGTCACGAGAAATGCGATGCGTCCATGGCGATGCGGCTGCAACCTCCAGCAAATGTGCTTGTAAATGATCACACAAGGAGCAAGCTGGCAGTAGATAGATAATACACACAAGATTTATTTGCAATGGGTTTGAACGCACCCAGATTTACAATAAAGATATACAGTTTGAGCATACTGCCATGCAAAAGTATTGTACCAGAAAAGCAAAGAGTGTTTTTTGCAAAATGATGCGCTTCTTACGAAGCACCCGCCCTGGGTCTTTAGGCTTCTTCAAAAGAACGCAGCCAATAAAGCGAGGTATCCGTGTCTGAAGATATTTAACCAGTGTAAATGTACGTTGGGTTAAAGTGTTCATCTTACCATTTGGTGCCTTCCACATGGGCATGAGCGCCGCGTTGTCAGTGTGATGGCGATTCTGACGGTTCTGGCGGTTCTGAATATTGCTCAAGAGCTCTCAGCGGCTTTTCCATTGACTTTGGAGTAATGTTGGCGAATGCTTTTAGCATCTCTTCGGCTACATAGGAGGTGCGACCAGATTAGTCTGCGAACAGGTATGACCCAAGAAGCATGTCTCTCTACTCACCTGGCGACCCAGGGAGTTGAACCAGAGTGTCAAACTTGCGCGGATGAGATTCGGAGCGGCGATCGATTTCAACATGAAAAACGTCAGCAGCTGTGCTGCTACTGCCCTCTCCATTGGTGTTCCAGGTGTCAGATTTGACAAAGATTCCACGAGCGGCTAACGCGGCCAGGACCGCCACAGCGCTCTTGTCTATCGCTGCGAGCTTCTGGGACTCGCGGGTTGGACTGCTGGGGATCCATCTCAATATTCTTCGGTAGTATTCACGGCCGCTACTGGTCCATTCGAATTCTTTGGAAGCCAAGTCAACGGGTTAGAGTTAAATGTAGATACTATCATGAGACTGTACTGGCACCTTTAGTGGGCTCGTCGTGTTGGAGCGGGTCCGTCTCCGCGGATGGTTGCTGCGATGGAGCGTCATTGGAAGGCCCCGACGGTTTTGCTGCTTTTCGGACTGCTGATTTGGTTTTGGCTTTGGGCATGGTGTTTGATGCAGACTGATTTCGATCGCTAGTAAACAAAGTAGTTTTGCTCTGCAGCTTTATAAGAGTCCTCTCAAAGTCTATATTTGTTCCCATGACATTACATACTACAGTCGAGCCCCGTTTGGCTAGGTTACTGCAGTCGAGACCCTACGAATTAGGTTCTAAATACACTATGCTAAATGCACTATGCTCCATCTAGGTATCTAGAGTGGTGAAGAATTCGAACACTCCGTTATGTGAGCGTCATTGTGTTCATATCACAGATTACTAGATAAAAGTACCATACTCCCAGTTCCTTCAAGATTTCCCACAACAAATTGGATGCAACATATCCACATGTGTGCAAGGAACGCAAACAGTGCAGCTTGGGTGAGGCTAATGACAGATTCCTCTTCTTGACAATAAAATGTTGGACTTTATGAATGAAACAAGTTAGACCGTTCAAAATGAAACTATCGGGTGTTCGTGTAAATGTCAAGTCGGTTGGACGCTTTGAGCATCCCCGTTTTGTTGGTCACCAGAAATGCATGCATAAAAATAAAGATGCGCTCCCACCAAATGTGCTTGTAAATAATCACACAAGGAGGTCCTGGCAGTCCATGCGAGTTGCATGTCCACGTACTTGAAATACTCTTAACAAGCAAATGGATAAATACATATGGGAACCCAAAGCATGAAGGATGGATGCACATGAGAAACACCAAAGACTCTGCTGTTTATTCGGTGTGATGATGCCTGGGGGAAACCTCCTAAAACCCATTAACAAAGGATTCATACACAATGGCTTTGGCCCAATGCGTCAGCTGCGGTAACCTTTGCAAATGTTTGCAAGAGGAAGCAGTAGGGATATAATGTACAAGATGTATTTGCAATGGCGCAATCAATTTTACAAAAAGATATACAATTTCAATGCACTTATCGTCCTAAGAAAAGCGAAACGATAGCTTCGTATGAAGCGCCCGTCCTGGGTCTGAAGGCTTGTCCAAGAAAAATGCATCCAGTCAAGTGAGATCTCACCCTTGAAGAGTACAAAGCGGCACAGGGAACAACAAAAAGGCGAATATTCAGAGAGTGTAAATGTAGGTTGGTTTAAAGTGTGCATCATACCATTGTTGAATCTGTCAGCCATCTCGTTACGTTTGCGGAGCAGGGAATACCTTAATCCAATTCCTTCGGCGGAGGAAAGCGCTTCACACGCTCCAGCAATTTGGCAAGTGGTATGGCGGTGAACGAGATATAGTTCCGCAGTTGATAGGTCTGCTGTGACACAGCCTGGTCAGCCAAGATGCGCCGTGCCGATGCTGTGCGCTCAGGGTCGGCAGTAAGCCGCTGCCAGAGGGCTACCCTCTCCTTTTCTTTCATTCTCTGGAAGGTGTTAACCGAGAAGCCGTTTTTGCCGTTTTTACATAGAAGGAGACCAGGGCCAACGATGACCGCCAAACGCGCGAGAAACTCGCCATACTGGACCAGTCGACTTAGAGGCGTTGTGTTTTTACCGACGGTCCATGCGGCGATTTCGATTTTGTACATCTTTTGGAGGACATGTTGACTAAGATAGGTTAGGGTTAAAGTTTTAGGGCTTACACGGATTTGAAAGGTGCGTTACCTACCGCCAGATCCTGGTGTCCAGAAGCTTGCTATAACGGAATTTCGATACTAGCTTCTCATTAAACTTTCTCCTTTGGAGCCCAGCGGGCCACCCTTTTGCATTGTACGACTTGTAAAGTTTCCGGGACAGATTCTCGAAAATTGCGTACATGGCAACCGCCCGACGGTTTGGAAACTTTAGGACTGCTGGCGAGACAGGGTCAATATCTTGGTTTTGACGAATTGCGTTTGCTACGTTTTCGAATACATGCCATGGATGCATTGTCAGTAGAGTCACCTTTTACTTGCAAAAGCATGAGTTCCATACCTTGTTCCTTCGTTAGCGCTTTGGTGCGACAAAGGTTCCTTACGTTTTCGGGCAACTGCTTCTTATACTTTTGAAGAATGCTGCATGTTTCCTGAGCAGCAAATAACATGTCGTTCATCGATACTGGAGTAATTTGGGTAATTTTTCCAAACATGGCATCGGCTACAAAGGATGTGTGACCAGATTAGTCTGCGAACTAGGTCTGAATCTTTAACATGCCTCTTCACTTACCCCCCCGACACCTTCGCTTTTGGCTGCGAAGCAGGAGCATCTTCGCTAGTTTTGTGCTGAGATAACTGTCTCTTGTCCCAAAGACTCTGGACTTTGGTATTGGAGGAAGGCGGTCTCCACAGACTGTTGCTGCGATGCAGCTCCAGTAGAAGAGCCTTGCACGTTCACTGTGCCCGGATGTCGTCGGGCGGCCGCTTTTGCTACTGTTTGGGCTAAGAAGTTTGGCATGATATCGATTGAAAAATGATTTCGATCACGAAATAAACAAAGTAGCTTTGCGTAGAGCTTTATATCGTGTCTCCTCAAAAAGTCTATTTTGTTACCGTGAACCTTCCTTACTACAATCGAGACCCCTGCGGTTTGGGGTTAAGTCTTGATTGCACTATGCACTAGAAATCTAGTGTGATGAAGAATTCGAACAGGAGCACTGCGTTATCTGATCATCCCAGGTATTCTGTTCATATCACAAACTACTCTGTTGATAAAAGTTTTCATGGATACTCCAAGCTCCCTCAAGATGTCACAAAACAAGTGAATGCAACATATCCAAAAATTGAGCAATGCCAACAGCAGAACGAGCTAATGACATGGATTCCTCTACTTAGTCTTTGTGTATTGTTCAATATTGGATCAACATCAACGCATGCCAACCGTGGGACACGTTAATGACACAGATTCCTCTATTAGTGTCTTGAACCAGACAATACTATGTTGCACTTTATGAATGAAACAAACTGGACAGTATAAATGAAAACCATCGGGTGATGGGTAACTGCATTAAAGATCATCGAACATATGGACAATGCTCCCTCAACAAATGACACCAGTCCTACAAGTATAGTACACAGAAAAACAGAAAAACCAAAAAAAAACCGCACACAATCTCCTCACAGGTCCCTCTTTGCATACTCTGTCATACTCCTATACTCTGGCGGCGGAGGACTCCGCAACCCACCTCCATCAGCATTACTATCACCTTGTTCACTCCCTCGTTCACTTATGGGCTCACTTGCGTGTTCAACAGCGGGTGACACGCTTGCCGAATAATGTTCTTGAGAACTCGTAGTTGGGGAAAGCGGGGGTGGAATGTAAATGGGGAGAGTACCGCGCGTTGGGTCGAGGATGTAGGCCCATGTTCCTCCTTCGTAGTTTTCTGGTTTGGGAGGTGTGGGTGAGCCCGGGGGTGTTGGAGGGACCTGCGGTTGTTGCTGTATGGGTTGCTGTTGAGAGAACGAGGGCTGTTGCTGTACTTGCTGCGGCAGCTGCAGCTGCTGCTGTTGTTGTTGTTGCTGTGGTTGCTGCTGCAGCTGCAGCTGTTGCTGTGGTTGTTGCTGGGCGGAATGGAATTGTTGTGGAATGGGTGCAAGGAAGGGAGCTTGAATAGGTGACGGACTATGTACTGGCTGCTGCAATGCTGCCGGCATCTGCCCCTCCGAACGTGCTGCATATCCCGTGCCAGGGTCTCCCTCCCACATCCGCGCTCTCCACCAATCCCAGTCCATTTCGCGATCCCTCCGCCCCGCTGAGCCGTCAACCGTACTGGCCCCCTCCTCATCGATTGCAAACCGCTTTTCTTCCTTTTTCCGATTCCGTTTGGTAAATGCATATATGCCCGCGCAGAGTAGGAGCGCCAAAAGGACCGCGCCGAGAGTGATGAGGATGATTGCGTATGTGGGGAGACTAGTGGATGACGCGGGATCTGTCGTTGTCGCGTTTGCGACTGGGGAAGGAGGAGGAGCGGCGAGGACGGTCAAACGAGTCCCAGCAGCGCACTTTGAAAAAAAAAAAATCAATACGCAAAACACAAAAATACATACGCAAACAAGGAACGCACCTGAATATTCCCAACCGTAAAATGTCCAATCACCGTCCATGTATCCGCCGCAAGCGGGATCGGTCCGACGCTAAAATCCTGTTCCGGGAATCCCACCTGCGCTTCCGTCGCTGTCGCGAGAACATATGGGATGCTCAGATTATGGGCGTTGGGTTGGTAGTACCATGGTTCACAGGCGCTCTGAATGTTGCAAGTGGATTAGGTATTTGGGGCAGTTGGGACTGGATATAAGACGTACATAATTTTGGCGGCAGAAATGGATGTTGAGATGTGTGATGCAGCTACAGCGGTTCTTTTATGAGTAAGATCTTGCTTGCCTTGTAAAAATATTGAGAAGCACATACCAATTATCTATGGGACAAGCGTACTCTATGAGCTTTTGCACTGAAATAGGATCACAGTAAAGCGGATACTTACCAGCAGTCATACTAGCTCTGTCCCCAGAACAAGCCGGTCGTCCGCCCGGAGCAACCCTCCTCAAACACAAATCCGTAAAGTTGGACGAATTGGGCATAGGCCTCACAATCCCATTATTCTCTGAATAAAATCTCGCATCAAAGCTCACGCGCATTCTCGCGACGACGGGTTTGGTCTCGACGGGTTGGGGATCTGATAGGTTGCTCAGGTGGATGGTGACGCCTGTGATGGGGAGAGTTGTTCCTGGGTTCGAGGGATTATCGTTTGTGTCTTTTTCAAGTGTGAGCGGTCTCATCAAATCCGTTTAGAGAAAGTGTGAGCTAACTTACAGGTATAGCAATGTGTTCCTGGATCCCCACTCATCCAGTGATCGCTGCCCACACCACATACCAGCAGAAAAAGTAGCGCACATGAAAAGAATCGACCAGCCATCCTGATTTCAGAATCTCAACAAACATGAAATGGAATATGGAAGCAAAACAGCTCCGGTCAGATTGAATATTTATTTACAAGCAGAAAAACAAGACATTTAGTGCCATTGGCGCATGCAATGGGTAACCCTGCTCTACTACTTTTTCTTTCCCCCCTTTTACTACGCACACCAATCCGCAGGACAACCCATCACATGCATTGCTCTTTTCAGCAGCCAAGCCCTCCGTTTTAATCTTTTAATCCGCAGTGCAGACGACT
Source organism: Spizellomyces punctatus DAOM BR117 (assembly GCF_000182565.1). NCBI lineage: Eukaryota > Fungi > Chytridiomycota > Chytridiomycetes > Spizellomycetales > Spizellomycetaceae > Spizellomyces > Spizellomyces punctatus. The sequence goes on from NW_015971560.1 coordinate 28,668, forward strand.
GAAGATGAGTAACAAAACGAGAGGAACTTGGGCGTAATCCACGTGGGTTCAGGGTTGAGTGTAGGCTGAGTCTGTGCACACCTTCAGTTCAAGGGAGTGTGATTCCTTTTACCGCTCTGCAAGGATGAGTAGGCTTAAAGTTCATTGGCAACGATTGGCAACGATTCGTTCATCGACTCTTTTTCAGACCAAGGGCCAGAAATAACAAACCTTGAAAACCAAAAAGACTATCGCTAAATCGCCTGATTACGTCAGCTTTGATAAAGCCAGAAATGGCATATCTGGAAGACGAACGATGAGCAAACATAACGTAATGGTTGTCCAGGACGGGCCAAATGTTGATTAACCCTAATTAAGTAAACAGGAGTAAGATTGCATGGCACAGTCATACTATTAGATGTCCTAAGAGTTCATTATCCCTTTTATGGTAAGTCCGAATGGTGTGCAGTCCCGCGACGCGTTGACCGAATATAAAAGCAGGACGTGTTTCCGTTTCCCCCCCGCTCTTTCCCTCGCTTGTCTTCTCGTGTGGATCGCTCTCTCGCTTCTTCTCGCTTCCTCTCGCTTCCTCTCGCTTTTTGATAAGTTCTCCGTTCTTCGCTTCGTTTCCGTTGCAGACTTCACCCGGGTGTTTTTTTTTTGTAGCCTTCTTTTTTTTGTTTTCACAGATATGAACAACATGAACAACAACAACAACAACAACGCTGGGTCCTCTAGCTCCTCCGACGCCAACAACAAGAGGTAAGCTTGAGGGTTAAGCTTACTTTGGGGAGGGGTTCAAGTGGACGTTTATCGACCCCTCCGTGTGTGTTGGGACTGACGGCTATTCAAGAGAGCGGCGTTCATGTTGGTGCACATGTTCGTAAAATCTGGTCAGTGTGACGTTGTGCCTGGTCCGCACATCCTCTCGCACTGGACAGCCGTGACCTCGACACGGAGGGACTGCGTACCAGACCTGAGTAGGGATTGGCGTGTTCACTCACCTGTTGTAACACCCGCGCGGGTTAATCTGTATCACTAGGTCGTCTGGTCTCTGCGGTTTTGACCAAGCGGCAGGGTACATAGCGGCAGGCGGTCTTTTGATGCATCGATCCCAAAATGCATGGCGATGCTAGAGCTTGATTTTGGCCTTTCGGCTGCGTCTTGCTGACAAGGGCCTCAGGTGCCTGCGCGGATATTGGGCGTTCAAGTTGGGATGCGGGCGTTTATTGGCCATATTCGTAAAGCTCGGCACTTCGTGTCGACCCGTATCTGTGAATGAAAAAACTGTGAGAATGTATCTACGCCAGTCCATGGGGACGTTTCCCGCTGAGGCGTCTTCGTGCGGCGGGGTAGCCAGCACCTCACGGCCCATATATCGACGCAGTGTCCATTAGAACTATGTATAAGGGGACGTGAGATTGAATCAATGCTAACTTCCTCCCCTTATCTAGGAACAAGACCGCCCACCAATATGTGCGGGAAAGGCTGCTCAAGAGCTATCTCGGTAACGAGGAAGGGGTATGAAGAAATGAGCTTTATATTTGATATCACTGTTTAGCTTACACCAGTCTCTATACCTTATAGGTTCTGTTTGCGCGGTACTTCCGTCTGCAATCAATTGCGGATATGGAGAGCAAGCTACAGGACGCCCTTACTGTGTGCAGCCAGGACAAGAGCCTCGTGGTGAGGCAGAACGCGAAGAGCACACTTGGTCGGGTGGGGGTATGTAAGGCAACGCTGCGATGGCTTCTGTTCGCCCCCCCCCCCTTCTAACCTATACCTCTTTAGAATATTCTGGCTTCAAGGCCTGTTGCGGAAGCGCTGGCAAAAATTGCCAGAGCTCATGCTAAGCAGCAGACAACAAACGTCCCTCTTAGCAATAAGAGGGCCCATCCGGAGGAGGACGCTGCTGAGATGGGCAGCGCGTCCAACTCTATGTCTGCTGCGCAGGGCGGCGATCACGTGGGGGCAATGGAAGCCATTGTTAATGTCTTCCCTGCCCTTTATCGTGATCGCATTAGGGCACACATGAGCAACGGGGCTGCCCTAGGGCTTCTTTTGGCCAGCGGTATCATGGATTGTGCTTTCCGCAGTCTTTTGGTGCCAACGGTGCTCTCTAAAGAGCAGGTGCGCGAGTTCGTTAGTGACAGGAAAACTAGCAGCCCGCGTACCTCAGAAGAAGTCCTAGCATATGTTGAGAGCGTGCTCAACAAAGAGACGCCAGCGGAAGCTGAGAGAGTTGCCCAAGAGCCGGCATCCGAAGCTGTTCCTGTTCCAGGGACCCTTCTCAAGAAACAGCACGCCGGGTCTTCCAAGGCAAGAGATGCTCTTTATGATCTCTATCGCGCAAGAAGACCCTTGGTAAAATCTATCAAGGAGGCAATTAAGCAGGGACATGCATCTGAGCTGCGGTATGCTCAGAACTTGCTGCGTGAATTCCTCTTCTTTATCAACAGCGAGGTCAATCCTTTGCTTGAGATAAGGTCGGAAGGGTGGATTTCCAGCAATGTCCTTGTGCCGCTGATAGATAAGCTGTTTGCAAGGGAGGGCCGCTGGGAAGTGGTGAGAGGTGAAACCTGTTCATCCAGTAGCAGTGAGCGGATGCAGCGCGAGGGCAACCCTCTCGACGCCAAACCGTCTGGCCACAAACTGGACGGGGCGGTGCATGTGAGGAATTCCATGGATTTGGAAATCCTCATTTGGGAGACAAAACCTGTAACAGTTTGGCAGGACCGTAAAGCTGTTACAGGTGATAGGGTGAAGCTTATTCGGGGCATGAAAGATGCCTTGGATAAGGTCATTCGGCATCATGACTTTCATCTGCTCAAACTGGAAAAGATTGCCAAGGTAGAGGTGTATGGTATACAGACGTCCGCCTTTGAAGTTGTTGGTTTCGTTGCAAACCGCAGCCCAGAAGGCGCGACGATCATACTTCCTCTGCTGAAGTTTGATTTTCCGACGATCTGGGATGAAAGATGTCGTTTGTTGAATGCGGTTGAGGAGATGTTGAGATTGAAAGCACGAATGGTTGAGCAGGTGAACTACTGGGCATCTCTTCAACAGAGTGTGTCTCGTGCTCGCCGGCAATCCGATCGTGTCTTGGAGCCGTTACCGGCTTCAATTACTCAACATACTCCTGGCAAGCGGCAGCGCACCGCTTGAAGGGGTGAATGACGCGGGATCTTCCAGAATGATCGTACGGTTGGGATTGGCATTGCGCAATCTGGAAGTCCCGCGGAACCGCTCATTCACCCTGCACCGCAAACAACAAACCAAGTCAGAGCGCATAGCTTGGGGTGACTAGATGTTGGTTCTTCCAGATAAGATCGTACTGTTGGGGTTGGTAATGCGCCATCTGGTAGTCCGCCATCTACTTCGCTTCCAGATAATGATCGTACGGTTGGGTTGGGAGTGCGCCATCTGGAAGTAGGGTCGAGAGCTGAGCGAAAGCGCACATCGCTTGATAGAGGCAGCGGGGTGCTTCTCTGATTCCTTGATGGGTTTATTCTCTTTGTTGTGCACAATACGCAGCAGGCCTTGAAGGACTTCCCTAAAGAGAGACTCAGGTCTCTCACCCTGGGAAGATACGGCGGAGTTCATGCCGCCGGGGGTAATGCAGCTATAGTGGTCCCAAGCCCACGACTCTTTTGAGGATGCAGAGGGACCCATAGGAAAGATTTCCGTAAATAGAATGTACATGAAATAATAAATATATGTGTGTTTTCTTGTGTGTAAAGCACTCACTTGGACGATGATGCCCGTGATTACATGTACAATGAGCGGACAGAAGCTTATCAGATTACGTGATTTTTACGCGTTGACTTTACACTTGCCAAAAACACACGCATAACACACATACGTTACTTTTCTGCTCATGACTGCATACGGGATTGGAGGATGTCGTCTGAATGCACACGACGATGGAGATTCAGGTTGCTCGCTCTCTATTCCCTTCAAGACCTCGGTTCGCTCCGTCTCGCCTGCCTTGACGCGTTCCCCAGCCTCCTCTCCAACCTTGTCTGCAGCCACAACAATGAGTGGGATGACAAACAAGAATGGCATGTCACGTAGCATGTCGAGTTTGAGAGTGGGGAGCCGCCAACGGACATGGACCGATGGACCCGTCAAAATTCCATCTCCCAGTCCATCTCTGCCCGACGATACATCTCTCACGCCCACAGCCCTCATCCAAACCCTCAAGTCCCTCTATTCCTCCTCCCCAACCAATCAATCCACAGCGCTCGTTCACTACGACCCTCAAACAACATTCACAACGCCCCTCTTGCACATTTCTGGGACTAAAAATCTCGCGCAAGTATTTAGTCTCTTGCCGACGCTATGTACCTGTGTGGATTTGGACGTTCACGGTGTTTATGAGGGGGTTGTGAATGGTGTGCCTATTGTTCTCTTTCATGTACGTATTGTGTTTTTGGTATTTGCCATTTGCATCTCGCCCTTCCCCGGCGCACACGTTAGTCATCTCTACAACTGCATGCATTGATCCAATCTTCTTTCATTAGACAACCACAACGCTTCACCTCAAACCCGCCCTCTTACCTCCCCTCAGATTCCCATCGACTCATAAACTCGCATACACGACAAGCATCCAATCCCACACACACGATTTCTCAATCATTGATCTCATGACTGGGATTCCCATCCTTGGATCCGTGTATGAGTATGTACGGCCTATTGTGGGGTCAGTGGCATGTCGGGTTGTGAAGAGAGTGTTGGGGACAGGTGAGCGGACTGCGACTGTCTTCGATGTGCAGGTTGTGGAAAAAAAGTGGTGGAGGTTGTGGTAGAACCGTTTACAGTTTATTGCATGGATATCTCTATCACATACATGTTATCGCATACATTACAAATGTACAGTTGAAAAATAAACTGTTTATCGCCCACTCCCATTTCGATATATCACAATGCTTCACAAACACAAAAAAAAACGTTCCTGCGGGCAACCGATAACAACAAACTTCCGGAATGGTCCGCTAATTTTGCACACAAAAATCATCCTCAATTGCGCCCACCGTTCTCCTTTACAAAACCTTTACAAAAACAACTCTACCGACCATCAGCACCGAACTGCAAGCAAACATTGCCAAAATAGAGTCATATGCAATACATTCCACATCATCGCTTTCCTACCCCAAACAAAACACACGCATAAAAACACCGATATCAAATATCCTATCGAGAACTGCGATACTTTTTGGGTTTACCCGCATCCGGGATCACGACACGTGTCTTTCGACGAGTGGCGTCTGAAAAGAACATTCCAAACTCAAAAACCTTAAAACTTAAAGCCACATGACCTCAAAGTAGGAATTCCTTACTTCCTTGCAGTTCCGATCCTGCAGATAAACGTCATGAAAAAACCCGATTGCGGAATATCCTTATCTACTCTTAAAATGTATCAGCAAGGGATATATAAACACCTCATCCCCCAACCCCCACCCCAACAAAAACCCACAAGGAATTATGTTGAAAGATTTGCGACGCACAAACACATCGGAAACCTCTCTCATCCCTCACGCTCATCACACCCTTGCACCCTCCCAGTCCCTCTTATCTCTAGGCGTCACCTCTCAAGGCCTAACAACACCCCAAATCACCGCACGTCGACAAGAATGTGGTGCCAATATCTTGGTTGGCTCCGGGGGTGTCCGGGCTTGGAAGGTGTTGATCGGGCAAGTATGTAATGGGTTGACTGTGGTGTTGGTTGCTGCCATGGTAAGTGTACATTTCATCGCCAACTCGTCTTTCTTTGCCCTCGTACAAACATCCATCTAACATAAACAAAAAATCGCTAGTCCATCGCACTGGCCATCCAAGACTGGCTCGAAGCCGCCGTGATCCTCTTTGTTATCGTCTTCAACACAATCGTAGGCTTCCTCCAAGAATACCGTGCAGAAAAAACCATGGAAGCCCTCCAAAAAACCGCATCTCCCACCTCCCGCGTTCTCCGCAACGGCCAAACCGAGACCATCGCGTCTGAAGATCTCGTACCAGGCGATATCCTCTTTCTGGAACAAGGGGACGCCGTTGGAGCCGATGCACGGTTGATCGAGGTCTATAATCTTCAAGTGGAGGAAGGGCTACTGACGGGTGAATCCCTCCCGGTATCCAAATCCGTTGATGCGGTTGAAATGGATACTGCGTTGGGTGATCGACTGTGCATGGTGTATATGGGTACAAATGTCGTCAAAGGGAGAGCAAAAGCCGTGGTGGTCGCAACAGGCATGCAAACTCAAATCGGGTCCATCGCAAAATCCCTCTCGGAATCGAGCGAACCGACGAGCACGCCCCTCCAAAAACGACTCAATCACCTCGCGCTGGCCTTGTTTGTTTTTTCGATTATACTGGCTCTCATTGTATTCGCTGTGTACGGCTTTGTGTTTAGTCAAGAAGCGTCCATTTATGCGATCAGTGTCGCTATTGCCATGATCCCGGAGGGGTTGGTGGCGGTTGTGACGCTGACCATGGCGTTGGGGGTCAGGAGGATGGCAAAGCAAAAGGCAATTGTACGGAGGTTGGCGGCTTTGGAAGCCTTAGGGTCGACAACAGATATTTGTTCCGACAAGGTATTGAACGTGGACTTTTTGCTGCATAAAAACGGCATTGTTAACCAACCAATCTTACAAAATACACAAACAGACAGGGACACTCACACAAGGCAAAATGGTCCTCACACAATTCTACGTCCCACATAAAGAAACTTACACCGTCACAGGGACCGGTCTGGACCCGACAGGAACCATCCAAAGCGAGGACCACACATCAATCATCACCGAAACGCTCCCAGACTATCTGACCCGATTCGTCCAATGTGCAGCCTTATGCAACACGAGCGCGATTCACATGGACGAGGAAGGGATATGGAACGGTACCGGGGATCCCACAGAGGTAAGCGAACACCTTACAAAAGCTCTGCAACAATCACATAATCGCTTCTTGATGCTCACACACTCGTACTCCACAGATCGCACTCCAAGTCTTTGCTCACAAACTCTCCAGCGGAAAACCCGCCCTCCTCCGCACACCCGACGCACCAACACACCCTTGGACTCTCATCGCCGAACATGCTTTTGACTCGACCTTGAAACGCATGTCCGTCGTCTACATGCACGAACCAACTAACACGGCATACGTATTCGCAAAAGGAGGGTTAGAATCACTCATACCCCTCTGCAAAAGCCTCTGGGATGAAACACCTTTGACCGAACACATACGTGCCGAAATCACAGGCAAGGTTAACGACATGGCTTCAAGAGGTTTACGCGTTCTATGCCTCGCCTATCGACGTCTAGGCTCCACACCATCCACCCGAGACGCAACGGAAAAAGATTTGATGCTGTTGGGGTGGGCGGGTATCAATGATCCGCCGCGACCCGAGACGGCCTCAGCCGTTCAAGCATGCCACCGCGCGGGAATCACAGTACGAATGTTAACTGGCGACCACCCCCGCACAGCTGCAGCTATCGCAGAACAGGTGGGGATCCTCGATATGAGTGGCAGTCACACCACCGTCTGTATGGACGCAGTGGAATCCAAACGTGCATGGACGGGCCCCGAATTCGATGCCTTGACAAGCGACCAGGTGGATGCATTACCGGAACTACCTCTCGTCGTCGCGCGGTGTACGCCAGATACCAAAGTCCGTATGATTGACGCCTTGGACCGACGGAAGAAGATTGCCGCCATGACGGGTGACGGCGTCAATGGTACGCTCCTTCGTTTTCATCAATTCTTTCTCTCTCCAATCTTCCAATTAACATACACCATGTTTAGATTCCCCATCCCTCAAAAAAGCACCAATAGGTATCGCAATGGGCACCGGAAGCGACGTAGCAAAACAAGCCTCCAGTATCGTCCTCACCGATGACAATTTCGCAACAATCGTATCAGCCATCGCACAAGGCCGGCGAATCTTTAGTAATATCCAGAAATTCGTCTTGCATCTCATGACGACCAATGTAGCCGAAATCGTTGCATTGATTATCGGATTGGCGTTTGTCGATGGGAGTGGAACGAGTGTTTACCCACTCAGTCCCCTCCAAATCCTCTTTGTCAACATGGTCACAAGGTAAGCTTTTCTTTCTTTTCGCTTCAACAGACCAACTCTAACACATGTTCTAGTTCACCTCCAGCCATGGCACTCGGCATTGAACCCCCACAACCCACCCAGATGTCCCACGCCTACACACCAACCCTCTTTTCACGCAACATGATATTCGATATAACATACTACGGTCTCACAATGGGATCCCTTACTCTCGCCGTCTTTATCCTCCGGATTTTCGCATTCGGAAATGGGTTAGGCCACGGATGCAATTTATACCATGATGACGATGATTCGATTGCAGGGTGTAGGGATGTCTACCGCGCGCGTGCAACAGCCTTTGTCACTCTCACTTGGACCATCCTTATCCATGCCTACGTATGCAGGCACCGCACACAGAGCACATTCCACGGATGGAAAACCAACAAAGCCCTAGCGTACTGCTGTCTATTCGGTATGGTCATTGTCGTGCCCGCGCTGTATATCCCCGGCACGCAATACGTCTTTCGGCATGAAGGTATAGGATGGGAATGGGGGATGGTCGTTGTGGCTTGCTTGGTGTATATTGCGTCGGCGGAGGGGTACAAGTTTTTGTGGAGAGTTTGGATGAGGAGAAGGGGGCAGAATGAGATTGTGGAGGCACACGAAGAAATGAAGATGGTGGGTGATGCATGATGGTTATTGTATCTAGGGAATGGCAAGACATTTTGTAAAAGGACGGTCATATAATATATTTTTCTTTATTTACCAATACTACCACTTGAAGACCAATCTGCCAAAGAATAAAAGATGTTACAGGTAAAGGCAGCAAGTTGTGAAACCACGCACTCAACGGACTTGACAAAAGACCTGAAAATATACAAGATGCAGTTTCATACCAGGGCTCAGCTCGTCGTATGAATAGGTCAATAGACCACTCATAATGGGCATGTACACGTTCTAGTCTAAACTATCGCTAAAAACAAACTCTGAAATGATAAACAAATGCAGTAAAACCACCAATTCCCCATGCATCATCACAAATCACCCTTTTTTCAGAACTACCTTGAAGTTTTCCCGTCCTTTTTCCCCACAACGGTAGGCCGACAGTGGTATGACAAGCACCGCCAAAGAACGTTATAGTCAGAGGAAGGCAAAGAAACGGCAGAGTCAGAACAATGCACCACAGAAGAATTCGTAAAATATCCTAGAAGAAAAGTAATCGACACAGAGACAGAAGAAAGGAAAAGAAACGGCAGGGTCGACAATGCTTTGATAAACAGCTCTGTCGATCCAAAGCAAACTTGAGATGTAGGCTCGGTCAGCGACATTGGCACAGAATCAGATATAGCTTGTGCGACCTGTTCCTGGGCTCGCCAAGCGGGACATTCGGTTTACGTAGAGGAAATTGCATCTTCCCCTCAGAAAACCCGCTATGATTCGATAGCAATCTCAACCATTTCACTAGAGTCAGGTTGTGACATGAGATTCTTTGAGGGAAATCAAGTAGAGTATTGGAATCTTTGGACCAATTTTCTCGCTCAGCCAAGACTTCCAGACAGCATAATTCGACAGAGAAATATTCCCAACCTGTTAATTAGAAGTAGCTACTCCAGATGCAACCTTTGGTTTTAAATGATTTGTAAATCTTGTAAGTTTTTAGAGGAACCATAATAACAAAATCAACCAAAAGCTCGCCCCAAGCCAAGGATTCGCGCCACGGTGAGTGCGTCAGTAGTCGATCTCGGCAAGACTTCTCAAATATTTTGGAGGGGGCTACCAAAAAGCAGTGCAAAGCTGTTTCTACGGCTGCTCATTAGGTGGGTCTATTGCGTCCTCAGCTGTGGTGACAACCAAAAGCTCTTTCACCAACGAGCTGATGGGTGGAGAAGCTGCGATGGTCAGCTCTTTTGCCGCTGAAACATGGGCCGATTATTGAGGTTGAAGATACTTTCCAGATACTGGAAAGTTCTGAGACATCGGAAAACAATTGCTTATCATGTAGCGTCAGATGTGAACATCACGCTACCACTCCTGAGGATACATGGAGTGAGAAGGCAGAGGCTCTGCCCTCAAAATCCAGGGCAGTTAGCAACAGCATAGGTAAATCCAAAGTTAGAATTCCGTCCGCAAAAGCGTCTTTGACGGCAATCTATGGTGCAATACGTGTAGTCTTGAATGGAGAAAGTGACTCTCTTAAAGTCTTCGACCAACACACAAAACAAATTTCTACCCCTTGACATCCACCTTCTCCTCCTTCTCCTTCTTCTTCCTCACTCCACCCCCCCTCCTCCAAAAAGTGCCCCCAAAAGCCTGCTCATACTCGCAAAAAAAACAGACCCATTCCCCAGGTTTATCCATTTGACGAATGGCGTTCGTGTAGCGCGCGCGACGGTACCGGTAGGGTATGAGCGGTTTCGAAAAGGTGGAGAGGATGGTTTCGTTCGTGTCCTTGTCGTCGGAGGAGGTTTCGGAGGGAAGAGATGGGGGTTTGTCGCGGGAATTGTCGGTCGTGCCCACAGTTGGAGCAGAGGGTGTACCAGATGTCGTGGTTTGCGGCTGCTGCTGCTGCTGCTGTTGTGGTTGTTGCTGCTGCTGTTGAGCAGCGTTACCGCCCCCTTTCTTTTTCTTTTTCTTTTTAGCTTTGGTTGCGGGTGGCGCGCCCGTGGGAACCACTTTGGTATGCGCTGCTTCGATCGCCAACACCTTTTCCAACTCTGTGTCGTCCAGTAGATCAGGTAGATCTGTAATCTCTTGTATATCTGAATAATCAATGTCGGCTTCTTCTTTCTCAAGCTCGTCGCTGGGTGTGTTGGCTGGGGTGGGAGGTTGTGCGGGTGCAGGCGTAGGTTTGGGACCCACTGAAGTGGGGGAGCCTCCCTCCGCCTGCGTTGCAGCCGTGGCATTCGCTTCAGAAATATCACTTGGAGACGGCTTGGTTGAAGACGCTGATGTTCCCCCGGTTCCCGTTTGCCCAAATTCAAATTTCATCTCTGTGGGGGAAACAACAATTTTGGGTCTCGGAGGAAGGTCGCCGTCATCCACTCCAGGAATCGAAAACTTGACTCGCCCATTCACCCCACCCGTCTCTATTCCAACGCCTAAACCATTACTGGCTGCCACAGATCTAAACCCTCCATCAAAGCCACTTCGTCCAAAACCATTTGAAACCGTTGCAGCACTAACCACCTCATTCTCGCCATTTCCATTCCCCATCAACGAAGCCGGTAATGCTCGTTTCTTGTTCTTTACTCCTTCACTAGTTCTGTTGGTGCTGTTTCGAAGACTTTCATCCTCTGAACTGCTATCACCCATGAGCCCCTGCTGGCCGACCAGTCCCGTCCAAGTCAAAGTCGGCGCCGGGACAGACTGAGAAGTAATCGTCGACGTTCGGCCCGGTGAGGATCCGGACGGGTATGCTGGAGGTCGAAGCTTTTTCTTTGGCAAAGGTTTGATCGGCTTATGGAATACCCCGGGGATCCCCGGGTACAGCGACCCGCTGGCCGACCCTGGGCTGAGCGGAGAGTTTGCCAAATCAAAGGCAGAAGGCATACTGCCGCGGGGTGGAGTCACAGGAGCAGGGGGGAAAAAGGGATTAGAGTTTGTGGGGGACGCGTTTGAAATACTCGAGGCTGGCACAACTCCTCCTTGTCCAGGAAGCGAGTAGCCTGGGTTAGGCGGTAACGCTGTTGGGATGGCCATACCCGCCGCAGGCGGCGTTGATACAGTGGGAAAAGATTTCATAGCAGTGGGACCTGAAAGTTTCCAATGTCAGCATGTCCATCCTCGGAAGACAAACAGATAAGCATTCATTCCTACCAAACGCTGCGGAAAAGAATGGCATAGTTGCGCCAGAGGTGAAGGCTTGGGCTGAAAGCTCGTCGGAGTCACCTTTCGGTTGCATGGAACCATCCATTACCAATGTTGAAAAGAATGGCATCGCTCCGGTAGGAAACGTCTGACCAGACAGTTCCTGGCCCTCAGCTCCCGACTCTAGTTCCCCGCTCGTCGACGCAACTTGATAGAAATTGCCAGTCCAAGCCGTGCTAGGAATGCTATTGGAGAAAAACGCAGACGATGCATGCTTCCTAATATCCACGTTGGAAGTATCGTCCGTTCCACTTGGCCCCATTCGACCTGTCAACTGTTCCTTCGTCTCTGCTCCGGTAAACTGCTTTTGCTGATTCATATTTCCAAAAGGCGGAATGAGCGAACTTGTTTGCACCATCGGCGTCGGACTCCACCATGCACACCCCGAACATGAATGCTGAACTACACGGCCTTGGGCATCCGTCACTTCATGGAAATGTGGAGGCTGTGATTGCAGAAGACCGTTCGCGGCTGGATACATAGCAAAGCCGGGCTTGGGCATCGCTTGCGCACTTTCGCTAGTGGCTGGCCCTGCTGTTGATGCAAAATTACAATTGATTTGCATGGACAGGCTAGAGTCCGTTCCTTTCGCACCACTAGCGCCTGGCTCTGGCATAACAGAAGAACTGTCAGTCACCATTCCCCCAGTCCCTTTCTGTATTGGACCCGCAGGTGATCCTGGTTCCGCTATTCATTTGAATTGTTGGTGAAAACTATGCAGCGCGTAATACGTCTACCTTTTGTGACTTACCAGCGCCTGGCACAGCGTCGACTGGTGGTGCCTGAAGCTGTCCCTCAAAAGACATCCTCGCTACCAGATTCGGTATTGGTCCAATCGGAGTCGGTTCCTCTATCTTGTCCACAATCGCCTTTCCCACAACAGAAGATGCGACGGTAGGAACGTGTGTCCAGTGAACAAGGGACGGCTTATGCTTTGCGTCTCCGTGTAGGGGAAGATCCGTGCTAAATGAGCCCGCTCGCTTCGTCCGCTGGTGGGATGGTAAACTGAATAATCCTAGTCCGTGTGGAGAACCGGGACTACTTCGGGCTAGTGATCCCTCGCTGACGGGTGAAAAAAGTGACTTTCCTGCGTTCTTTCAAAGAGTAAAGTGATGAGATTTGAGCAATAATTGACACATCTATTCAGCCATGTAGCACCGCTTCCTCACCGTAAAACTAGCGTTATGCTCTACAGGGGCTATATCAAGGCTGATAAGCGGAGTGGAAGATGTACCAGGTGACAACGGCTTCGTGTACGAAGGCTGCGTGTTATTCCGGCTTCTAGATCGACGACGTTTCGGAGGCGATAACCAAGGTTGCTCTGATTTAATACTCGAGTAATCCTCTGCGATCTCGCTGTCGTAGTTGCTGTGCTGCGCCTCGCTGATGGTCTCTGTCTCTAATGGCTCTTTGTTCTGGGCTTGTCCCATCGTTGAACTCCCCTACAGGGAAGATCTAGGTTCCCCGTGTGGCCCTGCACCCTCGAAACAGGATCCGATACACGACGTCGCCCGCGATGTGTTCAATCCGAGCATACGCCCAAGGCCACCGCAAAAGACGGATGCTGCGCAGTAGAAGATAGACCAGTTTAGAAGAAAAGGATTGCTTCAAGATAATCCGTGCCGCGACAGCAATAGTGCCTTTCGCCGTCTGCAACCTAACAACTGATACAAAACACAGCAGGATTGGGCCGCGGGCATGCCGTACACAACTTCGGCCAAATTGCAACTCTTTTTACCGCCCAAACATTACAGTTTACTCACCGTCAAAAGTTCCAATGTTGATACACAAGTATCCTATCCCGGACCGAGACCAAAACTTTTGCAAATCTGAAAACAGCGTGTAACGAGACGCATGGTAAGAACAAGGACGCACAATTTCGAGATCCGTGCCGCGAATCAAAACAAGGTCCCAGAGCGGATTTCTATATGCTCCTGGCTATCCCCACCAATATGATTCCAACTCTTTTCTTCCACCGGCCATATCTCACCTTGGGTAAACTGTTAGAATGCCAGTCTCGTACACTCTTACGCAGCAAACTCCAAGGTCCCAAAAAATGCACAGAGTATCTCTTCTTGTAAAAAAAAAAAGGAAATGCGTGCAGCACCACTCTTGACTATCAGCACGTTCTCAAACGTCCAAGAAGACGCAAGGGAGTATTGGGAGTTAAATCTACAAGAAAATCGACAGCGTTGGTGGGGGGGAAGAAACACTTTTCCAGAGCTCTGCGGGCCAAAACCTTCGCCAGCCTGTCGTATATTATGGTCTTGTGGCACAGTCATGTATGATTAGGAACTTGTCAACTCTCCGCCCCCCCAACACGGCCAGATGCTTTCTCGACAGCTGCAATGTCAACGTCCCCGGGGATTCTGGACACGTTAAGTCAACGACTAGCTGCAGTTCAACACGTAACACACTCTACGAAAGAGGAATCGGAATGGACGGAAGGCTCAGAGTCAGATGATGACGCGGGTGAAACTGAGTTGGACTCGACCAAGTTGGTCATCCTCATGGTCCCTGTCTTGATCCCTATGCTTGCGAAAATGCTGGGACGATATGGTATGCATACGGTGAAATCATACACATATCGTAGAGCTTCCTCTTTAAGCTCGTTGCTGATGGATACTTTTGTACAGTAACCATCAACTTGATGCGAAGATTTTTCCGCTCCTCGTGATGGAACGATAGGAGGAAACGACTAAAACGCTGGCCAACGTTGATGGAGCTAAATGACAGTCGATAACAAGGCATTCGCAATGTGCTGTCACTATGATTGTGGCACCCATGTGTGCTGTCAGTGCTTTTTATGGACTGTTCGGCAATAGTCATTGGTCATATCCTTGTTAATGGGGGATCCGCCAGGTTTACTAAGGGTAGGCAAGGCTTCAGGGCAGATCACACATCAGAAACCTAAGGATAGCCCTAATACAAATGCGGAGGGTACGAATATTTGGAATGTAAATTTAGACAGTGTCCATGAATATATGTAAATGACACCTATCCTTGATCATGATTTGAAAGTATAGTCTAGCTAATCATGATTTAAAAGTATAAACTAGCTGCAAATACGATATCTCGCTTAATGCTCTCCCTAGCCTCTTCCATTTTTTTGTACAAACTAGCGTCACCAATGAGGCGAGCTGTCCCCTGCACTTCACGACAAGTTTCCTCCAACCGTACAATGGTGCGGACGATGGAACCTGGAAGGAGAAGCAGGGCGTCAACAAACACAATCATTTGTGGAAACAATCTTGTCAACATATACCTTCCAGTACGTCTGTCAAGTCTGTGATATGTTTGAAAGGTAATCCACGTGCCCATTCATAGACGACCTCCACCAATCCAAATTTCAGACCCGCCATCACATCTTCCAAGCGCACATCTAGTCCGCAATTACGTTGCACTTCTGCGACTCGGGTGCCAATTTCAATGATGGTTTTGACTCCCTATTGTGGTACATGTGGATTAGCCTTCTCATTGACGACAGTGGAAGAACAGGTTTGCACCGCACCGTTTCCAATCTGGGAGTCAAAACTGGCTCACTCTGGGTCTTCTCCTGGAAGACAAAGCAACTCAATAGCGCAACAATCTCAGCAGGTTCGTATTCGGCAAGCACGTTGTCCAGGATCAACTCTGTCAAAATGAGTTCGTCTGCGGTGTTTATCTAGTGGTGGTATTATAACATTAGTACTCATCATGTTATTCTCAAGACACAACGTTCACAAACCTCGCAGGCCACGCGTCCTTTGATCGTCACTGTCCCGTTCTCGTCCACAAACCGCAAAACCTTGAGAACATCTACTCGTTGATGATAATCCGGAAGTAACTCAAGATTCTGGTCGGAAATCGAGTGCGCGAGTTCTGCAACTTGCTGTTGTAACAGCCGTTCGTTGTAAACTTGTGCGTACTATAGAGTGAAATGATAAACAGAATTAAATTCCAAGCTCCTGCGGGTGTTTCTCATTTAGCACGTACGTGTTCAATTAAATCAGGACATCGGACACACTGGAAGGAGTCCAGCTGTCTCATCAGAGACTCCTTCTCTCGATATCGTTCTTGAAAGTCGAGGTCCCGCATCTTGCTCCAGTCGTGCTCCGGGATCTCCACTTTAGAGAATGTATTGAGTAACCTGACCTTTGCGCAATGGAACTTTTGCAGACCAACTTACCACCCTCGTTCATCTCTTCAGCCAACCGGAGAAGCTGCTGCCCAGATCTGGACATTTCATCCCGGTCCCGTCTTTTCAAGATGATGTCCGCGTCCACCTTAATGACAGAGTTACTCGACATGAACATCTGACAAGTGACCTGAACATGTGTCTCACCTTTATCTGCAACTTTGTAATGACGGCAATATCTGTATAGGGAACGGTGGTAACCACCTGGTCGATTCTTCCGATTGGGGGAACAGATACACGCGTCACTGGCAATGGCGCCATATCTAGACCGATGAAGATACATTGGAATATTAATCTGAGTTGATCTTTTTCGGTCAAAACGACGTCGATACCTTTAAAAGTAGAAACTGGATGCTCCTCCCGCGCCATGGTCAAAATCAGAACTGCATAGCTCCTATCTGAGTCCGCGCCACGAGTGCCCATCGTCGGCAACGATCTTCCTCCCTCAAGAGCTGCTCCTGTACCAAGAATCACAGCGACAGAATTCCTGTAAAACTGAGTAAAGAATAAGACTTTTGAGTATTATGAATTACGTCATAGCACGACACTTACACTGCTGTTGACGACAACAACTCGGCCAACGGCTAGCGCCTTTGCGCCAACTGGAGTTTTAATGATCCTCTCACGGAGCTCGTGCTGAAGCAGCACTATCCGACTTGACAGATCGTAGTATTGGTAAATGTCAGGTCCGCAAATCGCGCAGGCGAGTCTGTCAAGCGTCGAAAGCGCTTGGGTCGTCTACAAAGTGCTTTTGTAAATGCTGCAATCATAAACAATGCGCAACGCGTCCAGAAGCCAACCTCAGCATGCAGTTTCTGTTGTTCCGGTAGCAGCTTTTGAGCAACATTTTCAGAGAAACTGCGCTTAATCATTTCCTCCACTTTGAGCGCTTCCACACGGAGGAGGTTCAAGATCATGTTATAAGTTAAGCGGAATTGTGACTCCAACTTCGTGGGAGGACCAAGGAGCATCTTTTGGAGTGTGGTAGTCTAGATTGCACAAAACAAATATTACATATTGCTGTAAAGTCTCTCCTTCGATCCATACTTACGTCAGGGACTTCATCGTTACAGGCCACAATCACGACTCCGGTATCATCCAGTCCACGTCGCCCAGCTCTGCCAGACATTTGGGTATACTCACCTACCGCAAAATTCTTGATAAGCAACGCGATGAACCAAACTGGTAGCAAACTACACCGATCCTACCAGGTAACAGGTCACGGAACGACCGGCCGTCGTGTTTTCTTATCGAAGAGAAGACAACGCAACGGGCTGGAGCATTGACGCCCATCGCAAAGGTTTCTGTAGCAAACAGGCATTTCACCAGTCCACGAGTGAAGAGAATCTCCACCATCTACACAAACAAGATGTAATTGATATACACTGGAACTCCTGGCGGCACTTGGCATAAAAAGGACATACCTCCTTCACAATGGGTAACAAGCCGCCATGGTGTACCGCAATCCCGCGACTCAGCAGGTCTCGCATTCGCAAAATCTGCGGCAACTCTTTATCGGTTCCTGATGAGGTCAGATGAAATTATGAGTGAATGTGCCTTAGTTCAACTAGCGTTGTTCACCCGCGTACCTTTCAGCCTCGACACGCATTTCTCAATAAAAACATGCACCTCACTCTTCTCTGCAGCACCGCTCGTAAAGTCGACATTGACAAGTCCATTGGCATATTCTTCGCATCTCTTCTTGGAGAACGTGAAGATAATCACGGGAAGAAGTTGCTTTTTTTTGAGGAGTCCAAGCATGTGGACGTACATGTTGCGATCCTAATACCGAGTGACATTAGTTTCGGACCACGTCAAGGATGCAGTTTCGTTTGGTACCTACCGTCTGTCCCGAAGCCCTAGCATTTGGTCCTCCTCCACGTCCACCTCCTGCGCTTACAAAATTTGCTCCGCTTCCCCCTCCGCCTCTGTGAGCTCCCCGAGCACCTCCTCGAGCACCTCCTCGGCCACCACGGGGTGCAGCACCACCAGGAGCCACTCTAGGTACTTCCTTCTTTCGTCCCGTTAAAGCATCCTGAGCCGTCTTCCACCTGTAAAGGATGCCACGTACGTCATACATCATATTCTACGAGTACGCTGCCGAAATATAGGCCTACGACACTTACCCGTTGACGTAGAACTTCTTTTGAGCATCAACAATCTTATGTAAATCTTTATCTGAGGGCGGTACGTATAAGAAATGTTCAAGTGGAACAGGCCGCTTCGCCGTGGATATCACATAAATATCCTTCTTCTTTGTTCGCCTGCCAGGAAGAGAAAGAGTCAAGAGCTGTATGGAACCATTAGGTCGTATAGTTGTGATCCTACCCAACCCAGTCTGCAAATTCTCTGGTATTTGGTACAGTTGCCGACAATAGAATGAGATTGACGTGGGCGGGTAACATGATGATGACCTCTTCCCACACGACACCCCGCTAAAAGAATATTATAAGCCCACAATTTGCTTGAGCAGAGAATCTCGCGAACTCGCTTACCTCAATATCATTCACATAGTGGACCTCATCAAAAATGACAAATTCCACATCCCTAATCAGATCGGCCCCCCGATACAACATACTTCTCAGAATCTCTGTTGTCATGACAAGGCAACTAGCTTCAGGTTTGATTTGCACATCGCCCGTAAGGATTCCCACGTCCTCGAACGTGGTGCGGAAGTCGCGAAACTTTTGATTACTCAAGGCTTTGATGGGCGATGTGTAAATTGCACTATTGAAATCCGGTTGTTACAAAGTGTCCGAACATAATGCAAACGGCAAAGCAATGTAGCGTCTAAAGGACGTACCGAGTCATATGCTTTTGAGCCAACGCAATCGCATACTCAGCCACCACCGTTTTTCCAGCGGAAGTATGTGCAGCAACGAACACTGAATCACCATTTTCAAGATGGTACACTGCTTGCTTCTGGAAAACGTCGAGTTCAAATGGAAACTGAAGGCAGATGATTAATGAGATTAGCGAACCGAAAGATGAAAATATCGGAACTCTGGGTTACCTCATGCGCAAGTTCCGGCACAAGGTCGTAAAAGTCTGGAAAGTCGTTATTGATATCCACAACATGCGCCCATTCTTTGTGTGCAATGGCCTTGGGTCTCGGTGGAGGAAGGGGTAGACCTTCCGGCTGAGCAAAGTAAGCAAGATGTCCCCTAATCAACCGTCTAAATTCAACATGATGTGTGTACCTTATCTGGAAGGAGTTCGTCTACCTCGTTTCCCTCCTCGGTGGAGGGTGAGATCTTCTCCTCCTGTTGAGATGTCGCTTCCTGTCAATCCAGCCGGCACACGGTGTCGTGGTAAGAAAATTAGAGGTTACTTCTTGATCATTATGGTGGATGACGCACCGGCTCGGTAGGCATATTCACTCCTTCTTCCTTAAGAAATTCGAATGCCAAATCGTCTCCACCAGTCAGAATCTCTTGAATGTTGAGCATCGTCTTTCTGGGCGCTGCGATCATTGGAGCTTGGTCTGGCCATAGCAGTGATTGGTCAACATAAGACTGACCGAGACTGGAAACCTGGCTAAAGAGTACCATTTAATATCAGGCCACGATCGAATCCAGGCGGTACCATGAGGAGGTCATCTAGAAAGAGAGGGTGATCATGGTTACGAGAATGATACAGTCATTTACCATTCCGAGCAGCTCACCTTCGTCAAACTTTAATAATTCCTCCAACTGCTTTTCCAGCTCTTCCAGGGGCTCATCTTCGACCAGTGTCACTGCTTCCAGCCCACCTGCAGAAAGTTGCTCTGAGAACACACACCAGGTTCAAAAGACCAAAATCAGCGGACCTGGGGCAAAGGGCAAATTTGTGGGATGTCCTCTCACGAAGTCCGAGATTCCCGCCGGTTCGCGGTGAACTGAAGTGGAGTTCTTTGCTGTAAGTGCATGGTCAGGAAGAATGACCTGCACGCAAAGAAGAAACGAAAACCAAATCAGAATGTATTCCATAACCCATTCTAAACAACATGTATATTTTGATAAATATCTCTCACAAATCGGTCAATCAGTGCAACTAATTTAGATCATAATAGCAATGCGCCATCTGACACGCATGGATCGCATATGTGACCCACTTTTTCCACGCATCTAGCCGGCCGAACTATACCTATCTAACGGCAATCAAGAACAAGGGAATCTTACCTCTTCCCAGTTCCAGAAGTCCAATTCCCCTGTAACAACATCGCGTTTGATCTTCAAGTCCGTCCGCCGCTTTGAAGGCTCAACATGAAGTAGGCTCAACCAATCTGGTTCCCGATCCACGAAACTGAACGAGAGTTAATTGGGAGTCAAGTGCGGGTGTCTATATCTCTAGAGCCTCCCACATGGGTTACCCACGGCTGAGTTCATCCACGGGGAAAGGCTCACCCTTTGTCGGGCGTGAGAAGAAATCGAAAGATATTCTCCACAGCGCCATGCATGACAAGGGAGCATTAGGTCCACGGGCATTATGCATACCGTTGAGCTCTATCTAACATGTCATCGTCTAGAGTTGGTTTTGGCATAAGATACTTTTGCGCAAGGTCGCTTTTAATATCATCAACCGTCTCCGCATCGAAAGGGCCGAGACCCAGTGGAAGCTATAAATTAAGCAGTGACAAATGAATTGTTTGCGGCTATCAACCAACAACGCTTGCATCATACAGTCGTCCTCTCGTGTGGCACACCCAACTGCCTGTGCCTTTCCTCATCCGGTACAATGGCAACATCCCCTGAGCGTCCAAGCTCAAGAAAATCAAACGGTATTCGGTTTTCTACGGCAGGTGCTACAATTCGGTCATAAGTCTATGCAATGTAGAGCACATGTCAAGTTCCAAGCAAATCATACCAGACCCTGGAGGTTGCTTTTCCAGTTCTGCTAAAAGGTCCAAAAAGTTTTGTTCACCAGCAGCTTGTGCCATGGCTGTAAACCAAACAAACAAAAACGATACGGCAATGAACAAGTCCAAAGTGGTAATGCCAATTGGCAAGCTGGCAGGCAGATCGCTGGATAACGTGATCTCACATGACCCATATATCTCATAATGAAATGAACGCGTCTGCCTCCTCCCGATCAGATTTAATAATCAATAACCAGTTTCCTCCTTCTTTTTCCCACGCACTTGCCGACTAGATGAACATGCACTACAAATACATAGGAAAATAGATATACCATCAGATATGCTTTGTATCGCTAATAACATGATACTTCAGGCTGACTCTGATACCATTACCATATCGTAAACAAGATCTGGTCCAATCTCAATGTAGATGGAAGCGTTTTGCCTTGATAGATAGACACTTGTTTGCAGTTGATAAATGTTCATTTGCAGGTCTTTACGCCGTCTGTCAGCTGACTCATTAATGTTCCCATAGCGACCAACCCTTTATAAAGACGTTTTTTTTCTTCCAGAGCGGTTTCCCACGCTTGTTTTTCCTTCCTTCTCCTCACGATCATCTTCAAGGCGAGTCATCGGTTGGACGGCATTTGCATACGGTACGTTGCTACAGCCAGAGATGCATGATGAAAGGTCACAAAGGATGAAGTACGATCTCTGATATCATGATTATATCGAAGCTTTGTGCTCTGATGTGACCTTCATAGCATGACCTATTTTTACTTTATGCGTCAACTGATTGCTAACGAAGCTTTTGTCTTTTCTTCTTCTCATATCTGCCGCGCACCTTTACGGGCTTGCCTCTTTCTTCCAAGGCCCAGTTTCCAACGCTTGTTTTTCCTTTCTTCTCCCCCACCATCATCTTCAAGGCGAGTCGTCGGTTGGACGGCATTTGCATACGGTACGTTGCTACAACCAGCGATGCATGATGCATGGAAGGTCATAAAGGATGAGGCAACGCCCCACCTGATAACATGATGATATCCGCATGCTCTGATGTGACCTTCGTAGCATGAGCTTTACTTTACTCTTTCATGCGTCAACTGATTCGCTAACGATGCTTTTCTCCTTTCTTGACCCATATATCTGCCCCGCACCGCTATGGCTTTGCCCCTTTCTTTCCAAAGGGCAGTTTCCCACGCTAGCTTCCCCGCCTCCCCCCACCACTCTCGACGCGGAACATGGGTTCAACATTTGAACCATCCGGTACGTTGCTACACACCAGAGATGCATGGAAGGTCACAAAGGATGAGGTACCATCACCCTGATATAATGATTATATCGTCATTCACCACGTCGGCGACGACGTGGTGCTCTGATGTGACCTTCGTAGCATGGGCTCTTTCTTTACTCTTCATGCGTCAATTGATTCCTAACGATGCTTTTGTCCTTTCTTCTTCTCATATCTGCCACACACCGGACGGGCTCGCCCTTGTCTTCCAAGGCTCAGTTTCCCACGCTTGCTTCCCCGCCTCCCCACCATCATTTTCAAGGCGAGTCGTCGGTTGGACGACACTTCCATAGGGTACGTTGCTACAACCAGAGATGCATGATGCATGGAAGGTCACAAAGGATGAAGTACGATCTCTGATATCATGATTATATCGTTATTCGCCACACCCCCGTGGTTTCTGATGTGGCCCTCGTAGCATGAGCTTTTCATTCCTTATGCATCAACTGATTGCTAACGATGCTTTTTTCCTTTTTCACATATCTGCTGCACACCTGTATAAGCACCTTTGCCGATGTTGGATGTAACACACCAAGTCGCTAGTCGCGCGATGGAAACCGCCATGCACACGTTAACGTTCGTTGGCGCTGGCTTCGAGCATCCTATTAATGAGTTATCCGCGGACATTGGTAACAATATTCCTCACTTGCACAAGGCCGTGTTGCGTGCGTTATTATATAGGATAGGTTTCACTCTATTAAATATTCCTATTGTCCGTAGTTGGTTGTGTTGACAATCAAATATATATTACTTTTACACATTGTTTACACCAAGAATAACATCTCTTGCGATGGTCACTCCATTGAATATCAGAAGATACCAAACTGAAACTTGGCTTAATGCGGCAGTAAGTTTTTATGGGTATTGATGCCTGCAGTTTTCAAAGAGTTGCACTGTCAAAAACTGTAGTTGTTGATAATTATCGTGAATGCATGCAGGTTTTGCTTTTCCATCGTCTTTCTTGCATGGAGAAACCATTTATACTTGCATCTTCAGCACCTTACAAGGCTCACTTTCCAGCACTTGCATCCCCCCACATCGCCCTCGAGACGTTGGACAACATTTCAACCATCCATCCGATACGTTGCCAAAACTAGAGATGCATGGTGAAAAGTCACAAAGGATGAGGTATATGATTATATCCCCGTCGCAGACATGGTGTTCTGATGTGAATTCGTGGCATGAGCTCCTTTTACTTTATGCGTCAACTGATTGCTAACGAGGCTTTTTTCCTTATTCACATATCTGCCGCACACCTGTATTGGCCCCTTTGCTGACGTTGGATGGATCACACCAATTCGCGAGTTGCCAACGGAGACCATCATGGACACGCCAACGTTCGCTGGAGCTAACAAGAAAACCGGCAATGATTTCAAGGCAGCATCAACCGTTAATGAAAAAAATTTGACGAAGAGGCAAATGCCGGCTACGGAGGTTGTCGGGAATACTAAAAGGAAGAAGCCTAAGAAGAAGACCATTCTTTAATTTGGGCTCTACCTCAGCATACTCTTTCCCACCTCCCTCCACGGCCTTACCCAAAGCTTGCTGCGTGCGGCCCAGGACACGCTCACCACCAGTGGCGCGCCAAACCTCTTAGGGGGTTACCGAAACCGTCACCCACTCGACCTACCCGACCACAACACAGATTGGCAGCCGATCGCATGTACCCAGGGATCCTGAGGTCACGAGGATGTCGAGAATCCAAAGAAGCCGCCTAAAAAGAAGAGGAAGAAAAACAATGGCACTTCAACTGAAGATGCTTCACAAACGGCGGGGCCATCCGGTATGGGATATCCTTGGATAGGTTTACCTAACGGGTGAACACTATCCTATTTATTGGTTTAAGCCGATAATCTAAAGTTATTCATTACAGAGCATGATAAGATGTGTGATTTATTCGACCTTTTTCAACTTTCTCAATTATATCGTTAGGAAAGACAATAATATTATTGTAAAACTTTTTAGCCTGTTGGTATTAATGCAGTAAATCCTTGGTTTTTATAGGCTAGTTGTGTATTGTTAGCTTCAGGTTTTGTTACTGTACTCTTGGGTGCTTTCTTCTTATTTCTTCAATATAATGAATATTATTACGGTGAATTTACCATTGCTGATAGTGTATTTGGTTCGGTGTTCTACTGAGAGTACCGCGAAAATCTCAAAAAAAAAAAAAAAAAAAAGAGCCAGAGGAAGGCGAAAGATCGGCAGGCTTGATCATTATTTGACTCCGACCTCATTTGGTTTCGTGTATGGTGTTAATGGGTTACTGGTGGACATTTGTAACAATATTCCCCACCTGCACAAGGCCATGTTAGTCGGTTTTTATGTAGGATAGGCATCACTCTGTACAATGTTCCTACAGTCCGTAGTTGGTTGTGTTGACACTCAAACTTTTTGACATTAACACTGTTCCACCACCGAGAATGAGATCTCTTTAGATCGTCACTTCATTGAATCAAAAGGTCTCAAACGTGGAGCATGCACCAAACTGAGAATGACACCTTGGCTAATTAGGAGAACATGTTCACTTGTATTGAAGCCTGCACGTTACATGTATCGTGAATGTATACAGGTTTTGCATTTCCATCATCGTCCTTGCAAGGAAAACCCAACTGCAATGCATCTCCCAGCACCTGAGGATCACTACTCGTATTAACGTATTCCCGGACCAGCTCAGCACTTTCATATGCAACCCACTTCATATGCTCTGCCATATGCATGTATATATACAAACCCTTTGTCCATTTGTCCGGTGAATACATCGATACAGGTGTTAAGTTTGCCAACCATCTCCCCACCTTCAGACTCGAATTGTCTTCTCTGGCAAATTCCTCGGGCATTTGGCGCCTATTGTGGACCCTGGAGTTCTGATCTATCAAAACCGCAGCGACTTCTTGCACTCGAGCTTCCAGAGAATGGGCATCCAAGAGAGGTTCAAGCTACTGTCACGCGAGGCTCACACCATAATTGCTACGACATACACGCACCAAGCCCCCACACCATGTCCCTCTGCACATGCAGAGCAGGCAGGAAGCTCCTGCAAGACTGGCTTGGATTTCTAGTCTGACTGGGGACACCGAGTCAATGTGCAAACTGTCAACACATTTTTGAGCTGCACTGCAGCCTGTCCATGGTGAGGTACAGGACAAATCAGTTGGGCAGCCAGCTCCAATACTAGCCCCTGTGGCCACAGCTGCAACTGTAGCTAGTTCTTGGTGAGTGTAGCTCCCATAAGGAGTACCTCTGTGGCTGTAGCTGCCCTGCAGCCTGTTGATGGTGCATGCAGGACAAGGCAGCTGCAGCTTCCCAGTTTGCCAGCTCCAATAGTAGATCTGAGGCTACAGATGCAACTGTAGCTAGTTCTTGGTTGAGTGCCATCCTTATGTAATGGATTTCTGGATTATCCAATTGAACCAATCTCATAGCTAACCAATGATTGGTTTATCAGATTGGTTCATTCCAATGTGATTGTAGTGGCCACTTATCTCAGGAAGCTTTGAGTCCTCAGCTTGTCATTTCCTTTGGCCATTTGCAAGCATTCTTCATCTCACCAGCAGGCATTTCACACTCCATACATTGCCCTGAAGGTTGACTCGGTGTGTTTCCAAGAAAACAAACCTTGTAAGCCAATACACGCGTGTAGATCACTTTCTCACATCATTTGAGAATGGTTCTCCTAACATGCCCAGCAAACCTGCCGCAGATTTCTCTACATCGCTTTGTGAAGCCATACCACTCTTTGGCGGAGAGTCTTGACTTGTCTCTCTGCTCTGAAGGAAGAGAGACATCGTATGGATGACCTGCCAATTGCGAGGAATTCCATAGCAGATTGAATCCTATAGTGAATCCCCAAGTGGATGCCATTGGCCATCCCATAGTTCCAGCAGGTAAGCATTGCAAACAGCTTCATTAGAACGAATGAAACGGCATGTGTCAAGAAATGGGGAAAGATGTCTCCATTTCGCAGATATTGGAGGATTCGGTGCATGAATACACCATCAAATATGTCCAGACTACTAGTTGAACTGTGGACTGATGTTTATCTCTACTAGGAAAACCGCGTTCCATACGCTATTTCCTCAACCCTTTTTCGTTGGCGTAGATTTGCAGTCTGTTTGGGCATATGGAAATTGACCGTCGATTGCCTCGTGGCAATGTTTTCAACCCGGATAGCGAAGACCAGGTACAGGGCGCGTGGCTACGGGAGAACCGCGATGTTGTTGGCACAACAGTCATTGCTCCTCGTCGATCTAGCAGAGCAAAGCGGTCAGCATCTCAAATGCGAAGAAGCTCTGATGGTAGTGGTGAAGCCGCAGTGGAAGAATCGGATTCTCCAACTTTAAAGCGAATTAAACGGTTACAAGGTTTGCTGAGAGATGCGAGAAGCTCCAGCCCTTCAACTACCACAAGTAGCGACGATCAGTTGTCCCCTTCTGGCCCTCTCGCACCACAATATACCGATACGACATTGATGCGTATTGCTTGTGGACCTTGCGACAACAAAGAGTGGGAATCACTAAGCGATGCAGGTCGACCTCACGCGCAATCTTGTCAAAACCACGAACCCCCAAAGATGCGCAAAACAGATGCTGGCGCCACGACCTATCAACCATCTCCGACACCCGATCGACAAGGAAAACGTAAGAAGCGGGTGCAAGTAATGATCGATCTATGGGTGCCATATCGGACGGTCGCGAAAACAGAGAATACCCGGAGACAGGGTAAGAAGAGCGCACACGTCGATGATAATCCTGAACGGCGAGTCACCAGAGCGTCTGCGCGGCGGCGGAGCACGGGCGCGGGAAGCGCTACTACTGACGAGGATGCTGCTCTGGAAGCATCTTCCGAACCAACGCCAAAAGATGCGCTTCGAAATTTGGCTCCTGCTGTGTACGGAGCATTTGCTTACGCCCAGACGAAGAAATGGGGCATATGGGATAAGATGTGGAGACAAAGGGAACAACAGCAGCGGTCCATGGGGAAGCACATCGTGACAGAATCGAAGGCAGCTCGTACCAAGCCTGTCGAAAGAGAATATTTTTTTGCTGCAAGTGCGTGCCTGCTTGGGTTGCAACGTTTAGCACTTATGCTGAAAAGTTAGGGTTGCCTGATTAGAGCGCGCATATTATCACACAAATCTTGGCCTTTTGGATTCTCCTGGGGCACTCCTAGCGGAAAGCAAAACAGGCAAGGGGTTAAACACGGATGAGATGAAAAACATTCTCGATACGCAAGGCTTCGTGTACGAAGTCAAGGGCCAAAAGATTGCCCCCAAGGGACCTAAACGAGGGCTGAGCCGCATTCTTGAGTCAAGGGAATGTGGCAGTCTTGCTCCTGGTAGCTCAGGGATAGTGACGGTAAGTCTAAGAACATGATGTATCCACTTGATTGGGAAAGCCCTTTGCTGATTGTACTTACAATCTTAGCTGATGGCAGCGCGTAGCATCCATCGTTTCCGCCAAGTTGCATCTCATCAGCTTGGTAGTGGGCATACGTCCGCGTTGCAATTCGCAAGAGTTCCCTTCGACATTGATGGCGAGCGGATTGAGCATCGCTTAATGCTCGCATCGTCACATTTGTCAGATCAGTCCACACAGTACAATAAGCCAGGAACAGTAATCATGTGGGATGTGGAATGCGCAGGATGGGAAGACTCGAATCCCGGTAAGATTCCGTTCATTTATTTATAGTGTGCTACATGAGCTTATAACGACCTAATTTTTATTGTAGAGTTGCTCCGGGCTGTCGGTGAAGCCGATGAAGCCGATGTAATTAGATCGCACACTTGGACAAGTCCAGATGGTCAAGGTAAGTTCATTTTTTCATTCTATCGTTCGCTGGTCCTTATACCTGATATGAATTTCATTCACATTCACATAGTCCTATCCTCAAATGTTATGGACTTGACCTTTGCGACCGACGGTGCGTTTCTCTTCACTGCAGCTGCCCAAGATCCCGTTGTCAAAGCGTGGCAGTCGCAGGACGGCACGCTATTTCAGGAGATGAAAATGAAGGCAAAGGGTAGATGGGGAGATCGTAAGTTTCGGTCTCGTAGCGTATAAGATTAAATGTCACGTTCACCGTCTCCTCTTTTAGGCTCACCACGGTATCGCAACATGGGCATGCAAAAACTTACAGTGAAGCCATCCTCGTCGGATTGCGTAGTGGCGGGCGCGGGATATGATGGATCAATTAGGGTCTTTAGCATGTGGGCCAAACCTGCGGGGGCTGACGTGACATGGGGATATCATGACATGAGCCCAGATCTCGAGGAGGTCGAGAAGTACGTGGAACCTCGGCTGCCAAGTGTGTACTTAGAACTCATGAATTTTGTTTTCTTATGTCAGGTCTGGCGACGTTTTTCGTGTCGCTACTGATGTGGCATTTGGGCATGACGCTTCCAAGAAATATCTTATCGGAGGATTTGAAAGATTTCGAGGAGGTCGAGGATCAGGCCAGGTTTGTCGCGTGTCTCGCACGTGCGAAGAGTTTCGAGTCTCACTTACTTACTCTCGGCGCGCGTCTAGGTCAAAGTCTATGACTACGAAGTCGGTTCTCTGATCGGCAGATTTGACATTGGCGAGAATGCGGTAGCAACGCTGCGTGTTTCGCCGTTGGGTAAGAAACCAGTCCAGCCCATGTTGGACCGATATTTTGTCTAATAGAGAACGTCGTATATTTGCAGGTAGCTCGCTGCTAGTAGGGACAACAGGCAACGCGCCATTACCAGGGGAAGAAGAAGCCGATTTTCAAGATCAGGGAGACGGGAAACTACGTCTCTTTGATCTGCGTAACGTGGGTCAGTCATCTGGGGGACTGAGCTCAGTTCTCACTTTCAACACGGATCAAACTGATCACAACGTTGTTGGATTCAGGTATGTTGGTTGCTCATGTTGCACCTCCAAGGAGTTTAGCAAGAGACACTCACTTTGCTACTGGTGTATCGTTGATCAGTCCGTGCGAACATTACGTTTTCTCCTGTAGCGATCCCGATGGGACAAACCGCAAGCCCCATACTGTAGTCTTTGACCGACGACATCCCAAAAAGCCCCTGTTGTATAGCCCTTTGCGATTGGAACATCATGGTATGCTTATCCTCTTTACGGTCCGGTTTAGCCAACGTTAATCAGAAAATGCTAGCTCCTCCGCGCGGCAACTCTGGTGATGGCGTCACCTGTGCTTACTGGACAAAAGGTGGATTACTCCTGACGGGGGGCCAAGACGAGATGGTACTCAAAATCGATGGTAATCCTGGCCCATTCCTGTATTAACCATCTAATGCAAACTATATAGGTACGCGTGTGGGATGTGCGTCGAGGAGACCCACTTGTACGTGTTTTGGATGGACACGCTGGCCCGGTAACAGCCATGGCAATGTCGCCAGGTAAGAATGCTTGGAAGATAAGTCTGTGAAGAAAGAAAACGAGCAGACATTTATACCCCGTGACAAATTCTACAGACGAAGACTGGTTAGCTGTCGGAACAACCACTGGAAAGGTTCACCTATGGACAATGCAGGATCAGGAACATTGTGTGAAAATGTGGGATGACGCTGTTGGGAGGGGAAGACGGTTGGGGGAGATTCAGGTGGCGTGAAGAATTCGCCCGCATTTTTTAATTAGCGATCTGGAAAGTTTTTGGCCATGCAGGGTTTCGATATATGGCGGACTTGCATGAAGAGTAGTTGATCGATTTGAACAAAAATGGCTGCTTTGTTTTGTTGCATGCCTTGGAAAGATGCATTGGCAAATATATGAACAATAGTGTGGTAACCTGTTTCAACGATCTTTTTATGAATTTTGCTTCATATCACATATCACGTATTCCGCTTGTTCATTGCGGTGAACAAGAGAAAAAAGGCAGACAGATCCCCTTTGTGTATCTGATGTGATAGAACATACGCCAAACCAGCACAGGAAATGCCAAGTACGGCCCAGCAAATCCATTTTTTGAAGCCAGGATGTTTGAGCGAATACCATAGCGTGATATCAACGTAAGTACCGTAAGGTTAGTAGTGCGCAATCTTCGTACCAATAGGACTTCTAGGTAGGCAACCGCAATGGAACTCCACGGATTGCTGCCGCATATTCAACAATTCTAGGTGCAATAATCTTTGCGTTGTGACGAACGCGTCCAATACGCGCTTGGTAATCAGATACATACCGCGTTTCGCGTTTCTCGCGCGGTCTTCCATATTCTTCGTGTTCTTTGTGTTTTCGCGCTCGCGCCTTTGAAAACTCTACACGTGCGTGACAACAGTTCTACACGTTCCCGACGCTCAAGCATAAAAAGGGGACTGCTCACCCTTCTCCCCGCACCCGAGCCGACCGCATATTTTGCAAATCGAGAAACAGCGACTCCATTCATTGTGGACAAACATTGTGAGTATTTTTGTTGCAGCACGGATTGTATTTATCATCTTTTACAGGAAATGCGCAACCCACGAACGCCAACCAATCTATTTACACGAGTTGAAACTCTCTCCTCCACCTGCAAATAACGCTACTATTCTCTCTTTCCACGCACAAAGTGTTCGTTTTCCTCTTTCAAATGTCATTCCTCCTCCGTGTCTTCTTGGTCGCCATCTTTGTCGTCGCTCACGATATCCTCGTTATCCTCTTTACCGACCTCTTTACGAAGCGTTCTCCAATGACTGCCGAGTAGCTTGTGGTCCACACCTCTGAGCTTGTTAAAGATCTCCGCGATTTTGAGCCAGTTTGTGCCATGCTCTGCGACGAGGGATTTGATGAGATCGTCCTCGTCCTTTGTCCAAGAGCGATTTGGTGCCCTCTGTGTTCAACAAGAGTTTTTGAGAGAAGGTCAAAAGGAACAAGGCAAGTGTCGACATGGTTGTTACCTTTTTCTTTTGGGGGCCATTTTCTTCGGCTGCACCGCTGTTTGTGGGCGGGTTGATTTTGCGTTTTGCCATGGCAGGGACAATGGTAAGTTAAAAACAATGTTTGGGACTTGATGAAAGCAATGCTTGACTTTGCAGATGAAGCGAACGATGGAAAGGGTAAGCTATAGATAGCTGGGCAATGCACAAATGTGAAATCAAGCTTATTGAGCCAAGTCACGTTCTGACAACTGCTGCCCAAAAAGACTGCCCGCCCCGGTCGGGAAGCTACACACTAGTCAACTGAGTCACATTTGGCAAAAGAAGCTTTTACCACTCTTTTGCACAGATGAATACATGTTAGGGACATGGTGTCTGGATGAGGCTACACATCTCGTGCGCTTCTGATGAGGATCGCATTGAAAAGATGGGAATGAAACCAAAACGCACGAGCATCGTTTTCCATACGTCTTTGCCCAATCCTCCTTCCTCAACATGCATCAGACTGTTCAAGCTTCGGGCGATGATTACGCTAATCATTGCATAAGCATATTACCATATTTTGTCCGAAAGATAAACGAGGAAAACACGGCCCGAGTGTTGCCATGGTAATAAACCAATATCGGATAAAATCGGATGTTATTATGTAAATAGAGCCAATGAATGGAATGAGTGGCGAGGGTCACGGAAAAAAAAACAGGTATTTGAAGCAGCCAACGTATTTCAAGCCTTTTCTTCCTTTCACCTTCCAAACTCTTCCCTCCTCCTTTCCCCATCAGAAACCAAACGCAATGGCTGAGAAGAAGAACGACACCAAGTCCTTTGCCATCGATTTCCTCATGGGTGGTGTGTCCGCCGCTGTCTCCAAGACGGCTGCTGCCCCCATTGAGCGTGTCAAGCTTCTCATCCAGGTGAGTATCGCAAACAGAGTTGGAAGTGGGTGGACTGTCCACCGGTATCTAGCACAACGCGTGGAATGGAATGAGCAAGTATCCACGTCGCCAAGCTGGCGTCGGCAAGATGAGAGAGCATCTGTCCATCTGTGTTACGCGTTGCTGCAGCCTACCCGTGCTGTCCTGTTGACGAAATTTGGCTTGAACATAAATTCTGACCTTGTTTTCTTTTGGTCAACAGAACCAGGATGAGATGATCAAGCAGGGCCGCTTGTCTTCCCCCTACAAGGGTATCGGTGACTGCTTCTCCCGTGTCATCAAGGAGGAGGGTACTGGTTCATTGTGGCGTGGAAACTTGGCCAACGTTATCCGGTACTTCCCTACCCAGGCCTTGAACTTTGCGTTCAAGGACTACTTCAAGAGGATGTTCGGTTTCAAGAAGGACAAGGACGGTTACTGGAAGTGGTAAGCAGTTGCGATATGACGTGTTATATTGTATGTATCGGATTAGTTCATTGACGTTGGGATGTACAGGTTCGCTGGTAACCTTGCCTCTGGTGGTATGGCCGGTGCCTCCTCCCTCTTCTTCGTGTACTCGCTCGACTACGCGCGTACCCGTTTGGCCAACGACAACAAGTCTGCCAAGAAGGGTGGTGAGCGTCAATTCAACGGTCTCATTGACGTCTACCGCAAGACCCTCGCCACCGACGGTGTTGCTGGTCTCTACCGTGGTTTCGTCATCTCCTGCGTTGGTATTGTCGTGTACCGTGGTCTCTACTTTGGTCTTTACGACTCTATCAAGCCTGTTGTAAGTTGAGAAGCCGCCCTTTTTATGTGAAGGCTGTTCGCTCTTTTGGTTTGCTTGTTGGAATTTTGGATACTGATATTTGCCGTTCTACTTTACCAGGTTCTCACTGGTAACCTCCAGAACAACTTCCTTGCTTCCTTCCTTCTTGGTTGGGGTATCACCATCGGTGCTGGTCTTGCATCGTACCCCATCGACACTGTCCGTCGTCGTATGATGATGACATCTGG
Source organism: Spizellomyces punctatus DAOM BR117 (assembly GCF_000182565.1). Classification (NCBI taxonomy): domain Eukaryota; kingdom Fungi; phylum Chytridiomycota; class Chytridiomycetes; order Spizellomycetales; family Spizellomycetaceae; genus Spizellomyces; species Spizellomyces punctatus. Next base: position 61,624 of record NW_015971560.1, read on the forward strand.
TGCTGCCGTCAAGTACCGCAGCTCTGCTCACGCCTTTGCTGAGATTGTCAAGAACGAGGGTACCAAGTCCTTGTTCAAGGGTGCTGGTGCTAACATTCTTCGTGCCGTCGCTGGTGCTGGTGTGCTCTCTGGTTACGACCAGCTTCAGATCCTCTTGTTCGGAAAGAGCTACGGATCTGGCTCTGGTTAAGCGGAGGAGCGGGAGAGAGTGAGATAGGATAATTTAGCATTGCGCTTGTTTAGGCCCCATTTAGAAATACACGTTTAACACATTATATACCTAGTTGATATCTAACACGACAGATGGGCAGGCATCTCATACGACTTGGCCAAAGGCAAAAGTTGGGTATTTAAAAACAAGACGAGCATATTTCCCCAAGTGTTTTCTCCCAACATTTCGCTAGTGATTTGCATGAAGCCTCACTTTCCATATCTTGGTTTAAACTCCTTTGTGACGCATATGGTGATCTCCACAAGTCAAAAGTGCACATGCATCTCTCCATCTAAAACCACAATGATTACATGCTGCTAATGCCCAAAAGCTAAAATCACAGAATGCATCTCAAAAGTTGTTGAAATGAAAGGCCGAAATTTAAGGTCGTGCACGTGACTTACCGCAGTGTGGCGCCATTCGTTCGCCCGCCTGTTTCAGCCTTGGGCTTTTGTCTCCACACACACAAGCAGGTTTTGCATGATTGGCATGCCACATTGCGAATAGACACACACTAGGGCCACTTACTGCCTGACAAAGGCATTCTGGAAAGGGTCGCAGAGAGTTTAGTCAACGAACGGCGTGGGTTCACAATCCAAACGAGCAAAGGGTGGGTCCGTGTGCTTTTGAATTGTGATCACCCACGGGCTTTTCCATGTTTACGTTAGTTTTCCTCTGGAGCAGACGCAGAAAGTCTTGTTCAAAGCACCCATTTCAACGCTGACGGAATTCGTGTTGGCTTCTTGATTCCTCTGTCCCATTTTGTTGTCACCATTTAGAATCTCACTACAGTGGCGTACCCAAACGATTCCCGTCGACCTTGGCAACAACTGTCATCTTCTTCGCCTGTGCCACGCGACAGTACAGCCTCGGAAGCTTCTTCGAACTACGAAGACCAGCCATACGTCCCGGAGCAGTACCCAGCTCCATACACTCTTACTAATCCGCCGCATTCCCGCTATCCAACGGACGCCACAATGATGATGGAGGAGATTGATCTGCATGATCGGCAAAGGGGCGGGGTACCGCAGGGTGCGACCTCGGTGACAATCTCGGATCCAGAGGCAAAACCTTCAAAGATGGCCTCGGATCCGATGGGTACCGGTGGGCCACCTGCTGATGATGAGGGAAATGGTAAGCTGCTGATGAATATGTGAGAGCGCTATGGGATGAGGAAGATGGTGGATACTCAATGGATTTGAAATCAACGTGTCTGATTCGGTATCCCTCTCCTTTTTCCGTTTCAAGGTACATTGAGTAGAGCAGCAACAGCAATCGGCAACTTCATGTCAACACTAGAACGGGGCGGGGGACAAAAGGAGGAAGAGCGAATCATTTATCTTAACGATCCAATAAAGAACTCGCAGAGCAAATACTTGCATAATAGCATCTCGACCGCAAAGTATAATCTCGTCACATTTTTACCCAAATTCTTGGCCGAACAATTCTCGAGATATGCAAATTTGTTCTTTTTGTTTACTGGCATTATCCAGGTGGGTACAATTCTGTTTCGCCTGATAATTGCGTCCAACAATAGCTGACTGGTCATTCCAAAGCAAATCGGCGACCTTTCTCCAACTTCTAAATTCGGTACCCTCGTCCCTCTGGGCATCGTGCTTTTTGCATCAGGAGTCAAAGAAGTGGTAGAAGATACAAAGCGACATCGGCAGGATGCGGAAGTGAATGCACGATTTGTAAAGTGTTTAAAAGGATCCGAGTTTGTACCGAAGCGGTGGCGAGAGGTTCAGGTTGGGGATATTGTAAGGATTGAGAATGGAGAGTTCTTTCCGGCGGATTTGATCCTGCTTAGTTCAAGTGAGCCGGACGCGTTGTGTTATATTGAGACTAGTAATTTGGATGGGTGAGCAATTTTGTCTTGGGCTCCTCTGGTCTTTGATGGAGAATCTGAACATTGCTGTTCTGTTTTCAGAGAAACGAACTTGAAGATTCGCCAGGGTCTGACAGAGACCGCCGATGTCCTTACCCCTGAGGCTGTTGCTCGACTACATGGTGAGTAGAAGCCTTCGCCCGCGTCGGCACTAGCCAACTACGTTGCCTTGGACTTACATACTATCCACCTCACAGGATTGATAAAGTCAGAGCAACCAAACAACAGCCTTTACACGTACGAAGGACTCTTGCGATTGGGAAACAAGTCCATTCCGCTGGATCCACAACAACTACTCCTCCGAGGTGCCCAGCTGCGAAACACGCGCTGGGTATATGCAATTGTGGTGTTTACTGGACATGAAACCAAATTGATGCGAAACGCCACTGCTGCGCCTATCAAAAGAACTAAAGTAGAGCGTATGGTAAACACTCAGATTATTTTCTTGTTCCTCATTTTGTTGGCTATGGCCGTTTTTTGTTCGATTGGAGCCCTTGTCCGACAGGTATGGTTTGATCCTACTGCACGGGATTGTGGCACCGCCTGCATCCGCAGCTTGTTAACCATTCTCTGCTAGTTAAACAATCCATTTGAAAAAACCCTTTTATTGTACACGTCCAATGCGTGGGCGATGTTCCCTCAGAATATCCTCACATATATTATTTTGTTTAACAACCTGATTCCACTAAGGTAGGTGCAATTACATTGCTTTGTGCTTTCGTTGCTGCTTATTCTTTATGATACCTAACTGTGTCCGCACATTTACAGTTTGATTGTCACCATGGAGGCGGTCAAATTCGTTCTTGGTGGATTGATCAACACCGATCTCGATATGTATCACGAAGAAAGTGATACTCATGCCGTTGCACGCACGAGTTCCCTGGTTGAAGAGCTCGGGCAGGTGGATTACATATTCTCCGACAAGACGGGCACCCTGACGAGGAATATCATGGAGTTTAAGATGGCTAGTATAGGAGGGGTGGCATATGCTGATGTGGTACCCGAGGACAAGAAGATTAGAGTGGATGAGAAAGGACATGAAGTGGTGAGTTTTGTGCAGACGGCATAATCTATCACCGTGTCACAATTGACGCTTTGATATTCTGTACAGGGATACTACGATTTTAAGCAATTGCTGGAGCACAAGAAAACGCATGCAAATGCGCCATTGATCCGAGAATTTGTTACTTTACTTGCCGTGTGTCATACAGTCATCCCTGAAGTGGATGAGGAAGATCCATCCAATATCATATATCAGGCCTCGTCGCCCGATGAAGCAGCGCTAGTAAAAGGCGCTCAGCAATTGGGCGGTTTTTTCCATGTATGTTTCTGTGCCTTTCCGATCATTCTTAATGTGGACTAATGGTAAATGCATTTCAAAGACGCGTCGACCAAAATCAGTCACCATCAAACTGGACGGTCGGGATCTCGAATACGAGGTTCTCAATGTGAACGAGTTCAACTCTACGCGAAAGAGAATGAGTTTACTTGTGAGGACGCCTGAGGGGAAGATCAAGCTGTATATTAAGGGTGCCGATACTGTGATTCTGGAACGATTGGCCAAGGAGGGCAATGGCTATGTCGAGCAGACCTGCGGGCATTTGGAGGTGTGTTTGTTGCTCCGAGGACATTATCCGTTAACTATGGTATGAGATACTCATGTGAAGTTTAGGAATACGCCACAGAAGGTTTGCGAACATTGTGCATTGCCTACCGTGATATCAGCAACGAAGAGTATGCCAAATGGGCCGGAATCTACGAAAAGGCAGCTACAACAATCAACAACCGACAAGACGAGCTCGATAAGGCTGCTGAAATGATTGAAAAGGACCTGATACTCATTGGTGCTACCGCCATTGAAGACAAGCTACAAGATGGTGTCCCAGATACGATTGCCACACTGGCCTTGGCTGGGATCAAGATTTGGGTGCTCACAGGTGATAGACAGGAAACGGCCATCAACATTGGGTACTCATGCAAGTTGCTGAACTTGGAGACGAGTTTGATTGTGTGCAATGAGTCGACCCATTTTGAGACAAAAGAATTTTTGGAAAAGAAACTCTTGGCTGTCAAGGCCGGGTTAGGCATGGGAGCCCCGATGCGTCGAACGACATGGTTCGACCGACTATTGGGTAAAAAAGAGCGTCGATTTGACAAGGATGCAGAAGTTGATCTAGAACCTCTTGCCCTCATCATTGATGGACGGACTCTGGACTTTGCCCTCGAGGATGACATCAAGTTCACCTTCCTCGAACTTGCTACCCTTTGCAAGGCAGTCGTATGCTGCCGAGTCTCACCCCTTCAAAAAGCCCTGGTCGTCAAACTGGTCCGCAAAAACGTTGACGAGAGCGTTACACTCGCTATCGGAGACGGAGCCAACGATGTGGGCATGATTCAAGCAGCGCATGTCGGGATTGGTATTTCTGGGCAGGAAGGTTTACAAGCTGCTCGATCGGCCGACTTTGCCATTGCACAGTTTAGATTCCTCCGCAAACTGTTGTTGATCCACGGTGGATGGGCCTACGCGAGGATGAGCAAATTGATTTTATACAGTTACTACAAGAATATTACCTTGTACCTGATTCAGCTGTGGTTCGCGATTGATAATGGGTTCTCGGGGCAGGTGAGTCTCATTGTGCGATTCTGTCTCTCCTGTGGAGCTAGAAGAGCTAATTGTACCCATTTCTGTGCATCACAGACATTATTTGAAACATGGTCTTCTGTCTCCTCCTACAACGTCCTTTGGGCGGTCGCACAGCCGATCGCTATCGGCATCTTTGATCAATATGTTAGCGCCCGCATGTTGGACCGTTACCCCCAAATGTACAACCTCGGCCAGCGCTCCATCTTTTACAACCACAAGGTCTTCTTTTCATGGCTCGTCAATTCGTTCTACCACTCTGCGATGGTCTATTACCTTTGGCGGGCCGTTGTATGGAGTTCCGGTGGTGCGATTATGGGCGACGGACGTGTCGCAGACAACTGGTCCATTGGGGAAATGGTGTATGCGACGGATTTGGTAGTGATTGGATGGAAGGCTGCTTTGACAGTGGATATCTGGGTCAAGTTTACATGGGTTGCAATCGTGGGGAGTGTCCTACTATTCTTGGTCCTGTTCCCTATTGTAAGTTTTTTGATGGTTTGCCCTCCTTCGGCTGTTTATTGGTTTACTGACATTGCGGATTTGTATCCACAGTACGCCATCATCGGCCCACTCATCAAGCTCTCTCCAGAGCTGTTTGGAATTAACCAAGCCATGTTTGGCAATGCAGTGTTTTGGCTCGGTCTCCTCCTCTTCCCCATCGCCGCCAATCTCCGCGACTTTACATGGAAATAGTACGTATATCCTCATTTTTCCTCAAAAACCAACATGAAGCATTTGTAACTCATCTTTCAATAACCCTCCAAAAAAACAGCGCAAAACGAACCTACTTCCCCAAATCCTACCACATCATCCAAGAAGTCCAAAAATACAACATACCTGATTACCGACCTCGCATGGAATGGTTCCGTAAAGCTGTACACAAGGTCCGAATGATACAGAGATTGAAGCGACAGAGAGGTTTCGCGTTCAGTCAGAATGAGAGTGGTCAAGCTGGTTTGATTCGGGCGTATGATACGACGAGGTTTGTGGTTTTTGTTTTTTAAACTTGTTGGCTTGACGCTGGTGATTTATGTTCTTTTTTGTTAGACGAAAACCGAGAGGATAAAATGCTTGACATTGGATTCCACCATACAAACCCTAGGAAAACAAAACAAAAAAAAAAAGAGAAACTATTATATACTATATTTCCTTCTTTTTTTTTGTCGTGATATCTGCTCTAGTGTCTGATGCCGCTTTCTTTTTTTTTTTTTTTATATACTGTGTTTTTTTCTGCTTGGCGTTGCGATAAAAAAGAGTTTGTATATTTTGCTATTTGTCTTGGTTTCTTGTATGTTGGGAATGGGGGTTTATGATGTATGGACAATGGAATATTTGAAATGAGAGAGTTTTGTGTTTTTATCGTTTGTTCTGGCGTGTGAGTCGTTCAAAACTGTTACATACTCTGAAGAATGAAAAAAATAATGTTTAGAGTTTTCCTTGACCCATCTGTCGATACCAATATACTCGCACATTTATATCCTTAACAACATAAAAGAAATAGAAAAACCCCCCGATTGAAAAACTCGTAAGATGACAAAAAAATAAAAGAGAGAAAAGCCATACCCACGTTCAAAGAAAAAAAAAACACAGCAATCAACACAATTCCTTACAAGAATACCAGACACACAACAAAAAAACAAAAAAAAGACAACCGGTATCAAAGAAAAAAAGACCGAGAAACATGACCCCCATTTTTTACCAACATTCGTCATAAACCCATAACGCAACAAGAAAAACTAAACTACTAACTAAAACAAGAGCCCACTACAGTCCACGTGTGTGTGCAAAAAAAAAGAAGGTAAAGACAATACACAAAAACACCACCACTGCCCCAAACAACAAAACGAAACGGTGCACGAACGCACAATCACCCATCCACATCCATTCGATCCGGTGAAGTACTCCTTCTCTCCTCCTCCCATTCCTCTCCAGTCCCGTTCACATTATCACCTTCCGTGTCTCCATCCGATATGTCCATCTCGTCCTCGGCACGGCCTTTGCCTTTTCCTCTTGGGTCGGCTCGTCGACGGCGTTTGGGACGGGGGGTGGGTGACGAGTCGGGTTCAGATTGACCGTTCACGGAGGAGGCTTGGGAGGGTTGCTGTTGCTGATAGTGGTGGTGGTGGAGTCCGTTGGTCGTGGCGCCATTGACCGAGGACTCGCTGGATTGGGGAACAGGGAGGGAAGAACTGGGATTGCCTACTACACGGCCCATGCGTTCGGCGGATTCAACAGTTTGGGTAAAAATGTTTTGGACGCCTTTGAGCATGTTGGAGGATTCGGTGGCAAGAGTCAAAACTTTTTGGGCTTCAGCGTCGGCAGTTTGCTGGGGATCCGCGGGAGTGTTACCCTTGCCACCCGTCAGTGATGCCTGGAATGAAAAAACAAAAAAAGATTTAGAGAACAATATCCAATAGAGAATGAGCATGCCAAAAACATACCCATCGTCCCGGCAAGCCCAAAATGAACCCTCGAACGCTTCGTCTCGCGTCGCCTGGTAGATAGGCAGCCGCGTGTCGACCAATTACATCCACAACGCGACGAAGTGTCTCCACTACTTCACGCTTGATCGAAGCGACAATCGCAAAAATATCTGTACCGGAGGTGGCCACGGCCATGTCGTTTGCTTGCGGGGAGAGCGGGGGCGTCGGTTGAGAGGCAGAGCTACGACAAGACGTCAAGTTAGTGAATGTATCAATGACTGCCCACTTTCATCGGCTACCTACCTCGAGGTAGCAATGCCAGACAAGTAAGATGCCACAGCCCCACCAGCGCGTGCTAAATAATCCCTCAGCAGGGCGATCTGGCGATCAATATGGTTGGTCGCGTACTGTCAAATAAAAAGGAGTGAGTATTTTGCACCAATTGAAAAATGACATTTTCGTGCACACCTGCAGCCATTGCAAACAATACTTTAAGCCCTTCATTGTCTCGTCACTCAACATCAACCCACTCAGGTTTGCTCCAACCCCAGCCACAACCTGATGCCACCGACTTCGCGGCTTCCGGTCAATGTGGGGGGCCGTTGTCACAGGTCCCTCCTCTGAACGGAATCCTCCAGGTGATGTAGGCGGCACAAGCGCATTAGTGAGCGGCGGTCCAGGAATTGATACCGACGAAGGTGAACTGGGGGATGACATATTGGCGACTTGTGGACTCCGAGGGCCATCCCTCGTGAGCAACGGAACGTTGGGTGGCTGAAGGAGATCCACAGAGGATATGGAAGAGACCGACGACGTGCTCAGAGACCGCGGCCGGCTTCTGTATTCTCGGGAGGCATCCGACATATTGTCCATGTCTTCAGATGGCGGAAGGGAATTGGATCCCATAATGGACGGGAATGATCTTTCGAGCTACATATGGACCGACATTCAGTTGTTGAACATTCCCCAGCATGGCCCAAAAGATAGACCAACCTTGTCAAGCTGTGTGCAAGCAAATCTATCCAGAGGAGCTAACGCAGGTTCAAGCTTATCAAAGACCGGCTTTGTTATTGTCTTTACCCCCGTTTCCACGGACTCTGCAGAGTACTGTCATAGAGGAACCATTAGCTTTCTCGATCATTTAGCCGAGATTGCAGTCTGGTCAACACACCTTTACGACCCTGCTAGCATTTTTTGTTGCTTCGTACGCTGTACTGATTTGATTGATTGATTTGTTTACTAACGGAATGTTTGATACCCGCTGCATAAAATGTTCCTGGTTGGGTTGACGCAGGGCTTGTCCCATATCTACAAAACAAAGAAGGATCAGAACATGGCGTATGCGCGCACGCAGTATGACAGAAAAGTCTTACCGCCATTGCGTAATCCACCCAACGCTTCCGCAGCCATTTGAACATCAGGATCGGTCGTGTAGTATGACCCTTCCTGGTTGGCTCGACCTATACACATAAGTCAGTCAACTGTGACAAGTACATTGTAAAACATTGCCATCCTTACCCATCCCATCGTCAACTGTATTGCACAAATCATTGATGCTCATGGATGATCGCGGGGTCGACGAAGGAGTAGATGGAGATGACGTCGGAGGAGCATGAGCGTGCTCACCATGACCGTTGATACCATTCGTGCCGTTGACATACGAAGACGAGTAGGAGCTGTCGGTGCCATTGACGCCCTGTTGATGCTGGTGCTGCTGGTGATGATTATTGTTCTGACTGTGGTGGGTAGCGTGGGTAAACGATGTATGGATCGGAGTTGTGCCTATCGAAAACATGGCATGCATTGGCTGCGTCGGAGTTGTAGGCGTCAAGAGTGGGGATGACTGCGCTGAAGCAGTTTGAGAACTGTAGGCAGAGTGACTCGCCATCATGGAATTTGCATTTTGACCGTGAGGTGCCGAGTGCAGGATATCGTTAGGTAAATGTAACGGATTGGGGATTGGTTTGTGAAACTTTCCGCCGCCGCCTCCTCCCCCACCACCTCCGCCGGTGCCATTGCCTGGTAACGCATGTCCTGCGAAAAGTATGGCACATTAACAAAATAAAAAAAAATTGATATGCATAGCAATTTTCTGTACATTACCTTGGTCATTGTGGCTATCTGGGTATAGGTTATCCGACTCTGAAGAGACCATTCTCACAGTACATTCGCGATTCCGAATAGAAACGTTTTTGCTGTCCCCGCGAACACGCGATTCGGCCAATCACAAATGGTGAGATCAGAACGAGGGAAAAAAAAGGTTCACACGGAGCGAACTGTGACAGCCACTCTCGGGAGCGGAGGGTGGGAGAGGTAAGCGGCAAAAGACTCGGTTGGTAGCGGAAAGACTAGCAGTCACTGATCAAGCTAGCATGTCCGAGAATGTTTTGACAGGTCAGTGTGCGGGCGGAGCGGCAAGTCCCACGAGTGCGTGTGTGCGTGTGTGTGTATGGGAAGGAGCGTCGAGACAAGAGTGTGCAGAGAGGAAAGCAAAACAGTTCATGTAGAGCAGTGAGCAAAAACACAACAAGATCATGATGTGCATAAAAATGTTCAGATCACCCACTCACCACAGCCTACTGTCCGCAAGTCTACAAGTGCCACAAATCTGTCTCACCAAAACCACACAAGTGCGTAAGTTGAATGTACGTTTGTGTGCTTGGTTGCCCGTTGTCTGAAATGGGTGTTGAAACCTAGAAGTTTGAAATGGAAGAAAAAAAAAAAACTGGATGCTGCTCGCAAGCAATGGAAGGAGGAGCGAAGGAAAAGCCAAGGGGGGGAAAGGCCATTTCCTTGTCATGTGTGCCAAATGATCAACATCTTCAAATTACGTCAGCAATCACACTGCTCATTATCACGTGATATGGGAGACATGCAGTTGCCATGGTAATACAGTGTCTGACGGAACAAACGCAACGTTAAATCGCCCTTGTGTAGATGGGCTGCCTATGGCTGCCTATGGCTAGATGGCTGGCAAAGGACCTTCAAATGGCTGCATAGGACGAGATGGGTTGCTAGTCGCTGGATGACTGCCTGTGGCCGCCTGTGGCCGCTTCATGGCTGTAATGGCGGCTGACCGCCCAATCCACCCTTGTCCAGTTGCATCGGACACGTCCATTTCGACCCCAATTCACATGCCCCAATCACATGCAACTTGTCATTCTCACGTGCAATCACTTGACATTCCAGCCAGGATACACCCTTGTCACGAGGTCACGGCTTGAGCACGTGCATTAACTTGCCATTTATAGTTTAATGAACATGTTATGGACATCGTTGGTCTAATCATCAAGCAACACACGACATTGGGCGGAAATATGGTCGGCAAGGTTGATGATACACAATATGATCATATCAAATATATAAACAAAAGATCTATCATTGAAAAAGGCATTCATGCTCCCTCTCCACTCAACTCTTCCATCTCACTCGTCATGAGTTTGACTCGAGTCAAAGCCTGCTTGGCCAATTCGATGCGTCCTCCCTTTTTAAATGTTAACGCAATCTGCTTGTTTTGCGCAATGCCGTTTTGAAGTTGCTTAACGTAATCTGCGTGCGTTGAAATGTGTAGGAACACAATCAATGGGCCAGACTTTTCCAAAATCTTAAATAGCTAGCAATGAAAATACACACCTTCGACAGAAAGTCTCCCCGTCTGAACCATTGTTACAAGCAAACTCATTCGAATCTCATAAGCCGTTTTCCGATCACTCAAGTCGTCTGGAACAGGTTTGCGAGATGCCTGGAGAGCAGTGATTTTTTGAACGATTTGCTCGTGCTCTTTTTCGAGGACAAGGTTTGAAATGATTGAATCCGCGCTAAAGCGTGGTGGTTTGTATAAGGAAAAGTATACTTCCGCGCTGCATGGAAATGCGCAGACATTACCTCATAAACTGCATTTCCAGCTCTTCCAGTGCATCTGCCCCTGATTCCGCCGCTCGCGGTTGGGGGGAGGGCTGACGTTTGGGCGTTGGGGTTGCAGAGCTGCCACTGCTCGCAGGCTGAGGAGACGCTTGACGTTTGGGTGTCGGTACGCCCGAACTAGGACCACTCTCACCGTCTTGTGGTGACACTGGGGATGTAGATTTGATGGAACTAGGAGATGGGGACCGAGATCTCGTTTGCTCTGTTGTGACAGTCGGAACTTTCAACCCTCCCGGAGCAGTGGCTTCACCGGTAGGTGGACTACCTTCCACTTGGTTACCACCACTAAAATCAACCGATAACCATCGTTCCTCCTTCACCACGACATCAGGCTTGTTCAACGGGCTTCGAAGTCGGATCCGAACTTCGAGTTTACCACCTGTGAGTCGACGGGGATTATTTGGATCCGCCAACTGCCAATGGCAACGCGTGAGACAACCATCACAACCCAACCCATCTCATATACCAGCACATAGCTTCATACCTCTGCGACTTCGTGAATGTCACACTTGGTGAGTAGGGGCTCCATCTTGATTTGTATTCTCCCCAACGAGACTTTTTTGCCGATAAGAAGGAACCCGCGCTGGTAATGGAAGACTTCAAACGTGGCCTTGCGTCGTTCGAGGTACCGCTGAAAAGTCCGATTGCGGGCGATTTTAACTCGTTTCGAGAATTCGTACTCTGCACAACTAGGATTAGTTCGCCAAGGGACGCTCAATAAAAGGGAAGAAGCGCGTACCAGGACTCGCAGACCGTTTCACCACTGCTGTCTCCCCTTTGCCCTCCCCGCTCGCACCGGCACCTTCTGCATCATCGGGCGGCCATCCAACGTCAAATGCAACATAACTCTCCACCTCCTCACCCTTCACCTCCCTTGTACCCAAATCCCACGCTCTCACAACCTGGATTTCCATTTCATCTGGAGCAACCTCAGGAATAGCCTGCTCAATCTCATATCTCAGTGTCGTATATTTGAACGCGGGTGGGCGGGGGTTTGGCGTTGATTTCAGAAGGCGGAGGGTGTCCAAATCTGCCTGTAAGGTCTTTTTCATTTTGTGAAAGGTAAGGGCTTCGGCCTTTTTGGTTTGTTTGTAGTAATGAGCCGCAACAGTTGTGCACGTCGCGATTTGAGATTCGAGGGTCGCTTCCAAATGGGAAAACAGGTCCCCTGTGGGAGCCGGTCCGGGTGATGGAGGAGAGGATGATAATGCTGACTCCACGTCTCGAAGGTCGACGGATTCCCGAACTACCACGCCCAGCGGTGTTCCATCTTTACGGCCCGATTTGGGGGTTACCCCTGCCCGTTTTCCCGGTGCTGGTTTTACTGGAGTTTGTTTTGCGGGTGATGGTTGCTGACTAGCAGGAGCAGCTCCCGATGGTGGGGCAGGAGCGGGAGATTCGGATATTGGCATTTCGGAAGGATGTACAGGTAATTTGTACCCGTCCGGCAACATGCCCCCCAGAGAAAGGGAGTCAATGGGCTCTTGCAGCAGTTTTGCGATTGTCAAGAATTCCCGGGCACGTGGTAAGTCGTTTGCCTTCTTTGCCTGAAGTGCGTATTGCTTGTACTCTAGTTGCCGTCTCGTAAGATCCTCTACGGACAACCCTCCCACCACCGCTTGTTTAGATTCTCCATCGTCATCGGCTAGGCTGAGTGTCTGCAAGTCAAGCTCTTCCTCTGGGGCCGTCTCTGGCGGAGCGAGAGTGACTGTTACCGTCTTTTCCGTTATACTCGCTTGTCGTGGCGGCGGGGATATTTCATCAAACTTTGTTAGGGAGACGTGGGGCGGGGGAGACTGCTTCGCTTCGATCGCTTGATTCACTTGCTCGAGGCGCTCTTCAAGTGTCTTGGATGCCCTCAAAGCATCCATGGCTCCTTCTCGATCCCCAGCACGCTTCTTATTGAGCGCTTTGATCTTTTCCAGTTGGACATATTTGACTAGAACATTTGGATCGGTTGATCTGAGCTTGAAATCAAGCGGGAGCGACTCATCCTGAACATTCGGCTGCTCAGCCTTTGGAACCGGCATTTCTACCGCTTTCGGGGCGGATCCTTCAGGTGGGCTGGAGATTGTTGTGACAGTTTTGGTAATGGTAACTGGCCGAGGACCATCTTCTGATCGTCTTCTATCGACATCGCTTTCGTCCGATCCAGACTCATTCCCTCCACCCAATGCTCCCAAAGCCGCCTAGCGCGTGTATACGGTAAGTGTCTATAACGGTCATCCCCATCAGTATCGATCTGTTCGTACCAATAATTCCGGGTCATTCAAGTCGGATTCGTCCAATTGCACGTCCACATCGTCATCACCCGCAGGAATTCCTGATACGAGCGCTTCGACATCAATTTCTGCCTCTACTTGTACCGGCTTACGAGCGACTTTTTTGGGAGATGCGGATTTTTGTGTTGGTTGACCAGCTGCAACGCTACGTGACAGGTTGTGTAGCTCGGCCTATAATTCAATAAGTGATTTAACTTGAAGCCATATTCCTATCGTTCCTAATTTTCGGTACATACAAGTAAAGCTGGGTCGTTCAAATCGGCGTCTGAAATATCTGGCTCTGCAATGTCGACATCAAACACGTCAGGTTCGCGAGGTGCGGATGCTCCCCCGCGCGAAACCTCGGTCTTCTTCTTGGAGCCGCCCCATCCCCACATGCTATTTATTCCGTGGTTGTGATGAACAAGTTTCAACCAAAAAAGATGATGCAAAGAAAGAAACAAAGCCGAGCGAAATCGAGTCGAGATTCCTTCAACGTTGCTGACAACACACTCGCCGTTGGCACAGTCATGTAAGGGCAGATGACAAATTTGGAATCCACAGCGGGGGCAAAGGAATCTTGTCGTTCATCCATCTTTGTTATTCGTCATGCAACGCATCGACACAGCCGTAACCCACGGCATCTGGGACGGCCAGCTTCCGGTCCGGATATCCATTGACCCCACCGACGCTAAAACCCTTGCTTCAGGTGCAATCCTCCATAGCCACTACGTAAGTTAATCGGGCAATGGCTGCGCGCCAGCCTTGAACTGTTGGTATACAGTGCAAGGAATGACACTACAATGATCACCAAGTGACCTTACCCAGACGATTCTCTGAAGACTTTTATGCACCGTTGTAGTTACCTCCCCCTCGTAACCGAATCAGTGAGGGAGGTGTTTGTGAAGTCTGGTGTGGCGTTTACGGGACATGACGCTGATATTTGGTATGAGTATCGAGGGGTGCCGTTGAAATGGTAAGCGATACTGGCAAGGCACATTCATCTGCTATCATAGGTTGAACTTTTCTACAGGCATTACCCCATTGGTCTCCTTCATGACCTTCTCACGTCCCAATACCGCGGCTCCTCACCACTTCCTTGGCACATTATCATCCACTTTACAAACTTTCCTACTGACAAACTTATACGCATAAATGCCGCCAATATAATAGACACCCCGCACGACTCGTTCATGTCCATGATCAAAGAGGTAAGCAGCATGTTTGTTTCCCGCTTTGTGGTTATGCGTATAACAACAAGAAATCCCACATCTACCTGCAGGCCGACTATATCCGCAACGGCTCAATCAAGAAGCTCATGTCACTGTCAAAACAAGATCAAACCAACCTCTGGCAAGGCTTATCATCCCATGACTATGATAAATTCTGGAACGTGAATGCGAGATTGGTAACCAACGATAATACTATACCTAAATACATCCCGTTGCGAGTGTACCTCCTGGATCAACCGGTGATTCAGGAACCCGTCGCTCCTGTTGATGACAATTTGGGTATGTTTTGGCAGGTATATAACTCCATTAACCTACCGATACTCATGAGGCATTATAGACTGCGAATACACACTACGGGATATCCTTGGCCGAATGTTGCCAGAAATCTTCCCTCCCAGCTTAGACGCGCCCACTACGGAGGGAGCAGACAATACTCGGAAGAGTGACGCATCAGAAGCGGTCGCCATTCTCCATGGAATAGTAATTCCCATCGAAACACCGATTTTGTGGCTCAGCCAAAACTGCTCATATCCGGATAACTTTTTACATATTGTTATCTGTCGGTAATCCCATGAGTCCTATTATTTATATACCCATTTTATAAGAAGAACGTAGCGAATATTGCGAATTGCTGAATGTTGTTGAATATATCTCGTTTTTTCAATCGTCTTCAATAGCACGTAATGTCATTGATTGGCAAGGACAATTGGAAGTCCTGTGCTTGGCTTCTCTCCCCGGAGAAAATCAAGCAGAATCTCGGTGAAGACATCCGGTTTGTCTTCAGGCGAGTAGTGTCCTAAACCGGTTGTCAAGATCACGCCGATACTCATATCGGACACTTGAAATATCCAAAGCAACACGTACCAGCCGATCTGATGACCACAACCTTTCGACCTATCCACGAGAAGGCTTCATCAGGGAATAACTCCTTGCTCAGGAAGACCTTCCTCACGTCCTTGAACAAGTCATCGTGCTCTCCATACACAACCCCCACAGGATTCTTGAACCCGTTTGCAAAGGCCCTGAACCGGTCTAACGAAGCTCCCACATGCGCCGCCTTTTCAATCTGGGATGATACACCAGGCAGTACGCGGGGTGCGTAAGCTTTGACGACGGGTGATCTCGCGTACGGCAATGGACACAATTTCGGGAAGACTCGTACGCCAGCTTCATATTTATAGGAAGGAAACGGCGCGGTGTATCCTTCGACTGCCGCGCTTTTAACATGTGGGGCCATGAAGCGTATAACGCCAGATACAGTCATGAAGTGCTAAAGTAGGCACAATTAGTAAACGTGAAGAATAACAGGCGTGATGACTACTTTTAAACAAACCCCAAAAGTAGTAGTGTATACGAGCCAAGTGAATATCAGCGCCATGGCACTCAACGATGCATCGCTGATCTTCTCGGGAGGTAGAAAGGTATCAGTTATCAAAAGGCGAGAAGCGGTATTCGACGGAAGATCCGGAAGGGATAAAAGAACGATCGGGCCCGACCTGCGTACACATGCATGGAGTCAAACCTGAAACTACCACATCAGCAAACACAAGAGTATATTTACCAATCTTGAAGAACCAACGTTAGGTTCTTTAGTTTAAGGTTGTAAACGAATATTTTGAAGGTATCTCTGTGCAGATCCAGATCGTAGTCTGATTCGTCTACTAGTTTGTCTGATCGGCCCATTCCTATAAATGAAATATGTAAATCTATTACACCTGCACATGTTACGAAAAAGCTCAACATTTACCAATCCAGTCTAATGCCAGGACTCGATGTCCTCTTTCAGCCAGTACGGGGATGACCTGCAAAAGAGCATAAGAGTCAGAAATCTCACGGCCATGCCAAGTTTTCCAGAGATGCTCCTTACGTTACGATACATATAACTCCATGTAGGATTTCCATGCATAAGCACAATCGTCTCGCCAGACCAATTCTGGTCTCCCTCCCGAGGGCCTTCGTCCACATAGTGTACACGAAGGCCCTTAACCTCGAAATAGCGTGGCGTAAATTTCCAATCTGCCAGCCGCTCGAATCTGTATTCGGGAGTGCGAATGATATGATCGGAGGGAAATTTGAAAGACTCGGTGGAGCGGTGCTTTTGCTGGAGGGCTTTCTGAGCATTCTTTTCCATCTATTCAGAACCATTCAGAACCAATCCAATTTGGCCTTGAGAAATATGCCAACGACAATGTACCTTTTTCCTCTCACTTGCGCCTGTGATCCTCAAGTACACATTCTTGATAAACGTCCCTACATTCGTCCAAAAATACCAGACAGCCCATGCCACCGCCATAGGAACGACAAAAAACACTCTGACAATCAAAAATGAATCCAGCCGATTAGCGATCCAGAAAATGGGCGGTAGGACGATATCCTTCAATCGGGCCCATAGTGACGGAGATTCCTGCACAAGTTTTGAATTGACAGCCATTGTCGCTGTTGCGTGTTGGAGGTCGTTGGAAAACTGGCTTTGTCAAAAAGCAAGAAAGGCATTTTATAGCTGATTTGCTTGCGTCATGATGTGGCTTTGATGCCTTGTTCGAACGCGCTCTTCCGGACATGACGAAATCAACATAACAAACATGGGCTCGACCCGCAGAGTTCTTGCGATGCTCAACTCTTTCCAAATGATAAGTTTTAATCGATGCTGAATTTACGGTGATTCACATATGGCGTCGATAATCATGTTACCGATTATCATAGACAGGAGCACTGTTCGTTCCGACAGAGGCTCAGGACACCTTTTCACGTGTATTCTACAGGAGGGTGTGACCTGCTCTGCACTTTGATCCTGGATGGGATACGGTTTCTGCTGAGTGCAAAACATGAAAACCTGTATCTTGACATGCCCATGTCCAAACTTTCATCATAGCGGTATTGACACGCGCTTCCGCCCAGCACAGTGTCGCGTGACTAAGCTTGCGACTGCGACCTTTTAGCATCTCAAAGATGGAGCAACTTCGTAGCTGCGCATATGAGTAAAAAAAATAATATCTTATATTACAGGATGCCCTCGCATCAAAAACAAAAAATAAATAAATACTATCAGCCATCAAATCGTGCTTTTACCAACTCCTTTGAATCTACTATCTATCAGCCACACAATTCTCCTTTTCCTTCCGTTTACTCTTCTTTTTCTTTTCAGTATCCTTTACGGTCTTTCCTTTCTTTGATTTTGTCTTGTCGGGAGAGATGGGAGGAGTTAGCGACTCTGTCTTGGATTTCTTGTCCTTCTTGGATTTCTTGGTAGTCAAAGATTTGTCGGCATCCGACGTAGATTTTGCGGACGATTTAGACTTTTTGGTGACGGGTGCTTGATCTGAATCGTTTTCTGCATGTTTTCGCTTATTGCCCTTTGATGTGTTGGCATCCTTTAAATCCTTGTCCTTCTTTTCCCTCTTATCTTTCTTTGATTTCTTCACCTTCACCTTCTGGTCCGACGATGTACTGTCAGTACTCTCGTCCTTTCCTTTGCTTTTCTTTTTCTTTTTGGAAGGTTCCTCGACTGTTGCTGCAACCTCCGTTGTCCCTCCGGACGTTGCTACATTTTGACTCAGAGCCATGGTGACAGATGTCTCGCCAGTTGATTTAACAAAGGTCCGCAGCCCAATGCCAGGCGTTGTCGACGTCTCGGTCCCCATTCCAGCGCCCAAGCCCAATCCTCCGAAAGAAGGTCTATCATCTTCCTCAGCATCCTTGTCCTTGTTATTGACCTCCCCTGCAGCCAAACCCATTGCTGCCATCCGTTGTGCAAAATAATCGTGGACGTTAATAGCAGCAACTTTAAGGCGCGGGGTTTCCTGCTGTTTCAGAGCGTCACCGTCATCCGATGACTCGGTGCTCGGTGTACCCGAATCTGATGGCACATCCTGATCGGCTTTTACACCGAGAATCATGTTGAGGTCTTTCGAGTCGTAATTGCTCACAAGTTTGTTACGAAGGAATTTCTTGCGGTGGTATAGCCGTCCGTGCGCTGGTTTTGCGTGCGACGTCGTCTCTAAAACTTCCGGCTTCTCTTTCTCTACGGCTGCAGGCTCGGGTGTACCATCGTCTCCACTACCATTCAATCCTTTCAACAATGCATCAAAGGCGCTATTGTTATCCAACCAATTATCAATCGTCCGTCGGTCCGCACCGACACCCAAATTGTCTTCCTTTAAGCGCACTTTGACGTGCTCTGTTAGACCATCCTCGTTTGCTCCCAGTCCTTTGCCCTCAGACCAGCCCATTTTCTGCAGCATCTTAAACCCGAATTTTGACTGGTCTGCGGAAAAGTAAATGAGTGCTCATGCGGAAAGCTAGTAAGAAACAATGTCACTGACCATTCTTCCAGGTTTTGTTCTGGGGATCCAGGCCTATCCGCTGCTTATTCTTTTGACCCGCAAGACCCATTGTAAAGCCCTTCCTTTACTCGGAGGTGGAATAACCAAGACAAAAATAAATGCAGAAGTCCTTTGACACTTCTTCGCGTGATCACGTGGAAACAAAAAATATTGTGACACAAAGCTTACCAAAGACAAATTCAAAAGTCCTCGTCATGGCAAGCAGCGTTCAAGAAGGACATGCGCGCAAATGGCAGCTCACAAATTCCTTACCACCAGCAGTCGTACATCATGGCGAATTGCTCTTCCATGCTCATTGTATGTTCAGAAAAGGCTCAAATGTGATGCACGACGCAGTCTCTCGCAAACAAATGCAACAGCTAATATCACGTGCCAGAAGAATGATGAAAGGTTTGGGTACTCGCCTAGGATAAGGAACATGATCCGGCATGGACAGTTTGAAAGAGCAGCTTGCAGAGATCCACGGTCTGCTTCGAATAGATCCCGACAATGACGACCTCAAGAATCTTGCTGTAGATCTCGAAAACCTCATTGCGCTCCAAGACCAAACACTAGCTAACCCAGACAACGCAACCAGTAGTCATGATCCAGGCGCAGAACTAGGGTCTACTGGGTCGGCAGCAGTCGAGGACAATGTGAGCTGAAATATCTCGTACTTTGCCAACGCAAGTCTAAGCAGATCCTGATGGCTCGAGATTGGTTATTCAAGACAATAGACTTGACGCAGGATCCGAACGAATTCAACCTCAAAGAGGGCGGAAAGTGTTGCGTTCCCTTCAGCGTGGCATCGGCCACCTATTTCCTACCTGCTATGGTTTTACGACTCGATCGTGAGTCGGACGAAGCAACCGTTCTGATACTAACGCCGTTGACAAGGGAATCGCGCCCATGTGACTGGTTTCTGGACGGGCGCTGCAATGCGGACAAATGCGGGCGATCCCACGGGATAATTATGTCGCTAGAGCATTTGCTGCCCACAGAAGTCTTGAATCAAGGCTCCATCAAGGAAGGCGCCAAAGTTTTGGCACGATATCGGGATGGAATATACTACAGAGCAAGCGTGGTCGCAATGGAGGGTCCTGATGGCCCGTTTTGGGTGAACTATGAAGGTTATGGGGACGAAAAGACCAAGCTCAATGCAGATGAGCTGGTCCCAGTTTCCGGATTGGGTGTTGAAGACCATCTCGAAAATTCAGGCGAGAATGGATCGGAGGAGGAGTCCGAGTCTGATGAGTGGACGTCAGACAGTCAAGAACATGATGATGATAACGAAGACGGACCATCGGATGAGACGAGAGTTACATTCCACTACGGTGATGGAGAGGCTATGGGAACATGGGAGGCTCATACGAAAGGCATTGGCGGCAAACTGCTTGCAAAAATGGGTTATAGAATCGGCAAAGGTTTGGGCAAAGAAGGGGAAGGTCGACTGAGGCCCGTCGAAGCTGAAGTTCTTCCCGCTGGGAAAGGTCTTGGTGTTGTGGTTGAGAGATCACAGCGGAAGCGGAAAAGGCCACGGGAACCGGGTGATGCAAAGGGACGACACAAGCGGAAACACAAGGGAGGTCGTGATGCCAAATCAGGTCAAGAGTCAGAACAACATACTCCTCCAGCGGACGTGTTTGACTTTCTCAACACGTCGCTTAACGAAAAATCCACCAAATCGTCAGCATACATTTCAAAGCCTGAACCCCATACCAAGGCAAAACAGCCCGATAAGCAAAAGCTCCATGTGGACTTGATCAACGTCCAGACAAAAGCTTCCCAGCTCGTAGCCGCCCTCTCTCGAGCTAAAGAAGCATTGGCTCGCAATAAAGGCGATCCGAAGATTGCTGCGTCGTATCGGGCAAAAATACACGACTTGGAGGGCACATTACGAAGTGTGCAACAAAGCGAGGCAGCGATTCAAAGACGGTTAAATACAGAAAAACAGAAAAAGAATATGATAAACTTTTAAATCCAGGATGTGAATACGCAACTTCCAGCATGTGCTGGTAAAATATTGTCCTCTGGTGCTGGGCAATAACCAATCCCATGTCTAAATCTCAACATCCGATCGCTAACGTAAGCCAGCTGTGCCACACGAAAATTGCTATGCTGCCAGCGTTTGAGATCATTGCAAACCAGAGATCATTGCAAGTGAAGAGCAGCAATGGGTGCTTCAGATGTACTAATAGCCTGTGTTGGAAAGCCTTCTGCAGGCAAAAGTTCATTCCTGAATGCAGGTACCCTGTCATCCTGAATTTGCCGTGACTGTAAATGGTGCTAACATGTGGACGCATGTGGACGCTTGCCAGCAACGGATGCCACAGCCAAAGTGGGCAACTTCCCTTTCACCACAATTAAGCCCAATACTGCAGTGGCATATGTTCCATTTGACTGTCCGTGCAAGAAATTTGGAAAGGAGAAATTGTGCCAGCCGCGTTATGGTGGGTATCAGTACGTCGGGGGAATGTTGCAAAAACAGTGCACCAGTTACGCTGCTGTAGACATTGTCAAAGTTAGCCCAGTGAAAATATCTTGACCTAATGAGCTGGAATCCTCTTTTAGGACGGTGCATTGATGGTAAACGCTATGTTCCTGTGAAGATCTTGGATGTTGCAGGGTTAGTACCCGGTGCTTCGGAGGGAAAGGTATGGCCATTGCGCGGGATTGAGACACTGCCGTCTTAGTTATCAGAATAATTGATTACGTCTGCAAAAGGGTCTCGGCAATCAGTTTCTTGACGATCTGCGAACTGCGGATGCCTTGATTCATGTTGTAGATGTCTCGGGTACGACAGATCAAGACGGAAAAGAAACCGTCGGATACGATCCTATCAATGACATCGATTGGTTGAGGTCTGAGATTTACAGGTTTGTAAGTACCCGTTCAGATACAGCAGCTGCCGAATTTGCTCAAAGATGATAAACTTTGCTAATATGTATCGCTGGTTACAAGTTGGATATTCAATAACTTGAAGAAGCGATGGGGGAATATTGTTCGACGACATGTCGCACTAAGTATGCTGCGTATGCTGTTTAGCTCAGAAAAGATGGGTATCTCATCAGGCATCTACCCCAGAGGCGCCGATCGGAGAAACGCTCCAAACACAGTTCAGCGGATACGGATCTAATCTGTCAATGGCAAATAGAGCACTAGATCGATCTGGAATCAAAGAGGCATTAGAAAATTGGGACGATGAGACATTGGGCCGACTTGTCGATGCTTTCTTGGACGAGCGTTTCCCGACTGTAGTGGTATGAGATTGGTCGAGGAATACGATTATCACGCAGCCCCCAATCGATCATATAAACACTTCATTAGGCACTGAACAAAATTGATCTACCCGACTCAGATAAGAACATTGACCGCATATGCAGAAAATACGGAGAGGTCAGGATTAATGAAGAGTTGAGTCATTTGCGCATCATAATTGAAAACTGAAAATAAACAACTTTTGCCAAAATGTAGCAACGAATTGTTTTAACGAGCGCGCTAGCGGAGACATTTCTGCGCAAACTTCACAAGCAGAAGTATATTCATTATTACGAAGGCACCGACCGGTTCGATTTAGCCGAAGATCAGGTACTCTACTAAACGACTGTATTTCGACGGATATGAGGCTGAACACTTCTCGCTTGGGGTAGGAATCTCCCTCAGAAGCAGAGCGACTGAAACCTCTTGATGAGAAAACTAGAAGGTGCATATAGAACAACTTGTTGTCTTCAATGAGATTAGTACGCTAATGAGAAATTTGACACGTGTAGTCGATTAGAAAAAGTTCAAGGTACAGGAGCGAAAAGCATGCTTCATGAGTGACTGCGCGGTATAAAGTTCACACTGTGGGGCAGATCTCGTCTTGTTCAGATACGGGACCACTGGGGTTCAAGATGTCCTGACACGGGCCATCGAGTTGCTAGGCTTGATACCAATGTATCCAGTGCGGAACATCAACAATTTTACAAGTGGCAGGTAGGCAGACCAAAGGATGAAAGCGCTTGGTTGGTATCATTGTAATTCTTCTCGTTTTCTGCTCGCAGTGGGGGCCGAACAGGAGGTGTGTTCCGAGATTGCCTGCTAGTGCAGCCTGGTACGACAATACGAGAATTTGCCAAGATGGTGCATCCAGAGATAGACAAGTACTATCAATATGCCGAGACTGTTGGGAGTCGGCGGGTGAGTTTTCCTTTTTCTGAGGTGTCTAACCGAAGTATATCTGACATTTTTCCTGTCCCAGTTAGGTGAAGACGATCTTGTATCGCCTGAAATCAACGTCATATCATTCAAAACTTCACAGGAAATCAAACCTCCGCAACCGAGCTCAACTGGTGCTGGGTCCGGTGGTGGACCTAAAACAGGTACCAAGAAGGATAAAGATAACAAAGAATAGACACATAAGCAACAGGGAACCATATCGTTTTGCACTAGGGCGTTTTTTTTAATTGAGTAGGGGTAACTGAGAACACTATGTACAAGGAACGCAGGGACAAGGGAATCTAAGGTAGGGACGACGAGGGCATGCAAAATGGGCCGAGCATTCGGCATTAGCTTGAAACGACAGGAACCTTGGGTGGCAGCTTGTAGACGTTTTCTTATGAGACAAAACCATTTGTCAGAACAGTGGAAAAGCGGGTTTCGCAAACTCATTTTCACCTTACCTTGGTTGCGTAGGGTGTATATGAAGAACGTAATGGTGTCTTTCTCATTGATCTCTTGTTGCAGAAAATGCTTTGTAACGGATGAGACAAGCTCATCTCGACTCTCCTTGGAGCTTTTTGCCCTTAGTTTGAATGTACGTTTGTAACGACGAAGCACTCGGTCATCCATTGTTGAGAAGTCGACCTGAAGGAATGGAGGAGGGTCAATGAGCGGCCTGCCAAAGAACCAGCGCAAGCCATACAGCATCCAATGTGCAATGCTGAGCATGTCTACATAACGCTAGTCTAAGAGGAAAGAGTTTGAAGTACCTGCGACACATGGTCCTCGGCCTTCTTTGCTGACGAGGGTTTTGTGGGTTTCTTCTTCAAACTGTCGGGTTTTGGCGCAGAGGACATTAGGGAGTGGTGAGAGCCGTTTCCAATCGTTTTTACTTTTGTGCTCATCGGAAGGGTTGCAAAAATGGGAAACGAAACCAGCAAGGAAAATCGTCAAATGTCTGTAACGGTGAAGAAAACGTCCCTCAGCTTGGATCTGGCGCGAGCGAACGAAAGTTGGCACTTGCTGACGCATAAGCCAGCCATGACTCATGAATTGGATAAAATTTAATGATGACATAATCCACATGTAAGCACACAAGAAAAACAAATTAAAGGAATCTTCAACGAAATGATTGTTTAAACGATTAGGATGGCATCGACAATAGCAGCATCCTATGTGGAGGGTCAGTTTTCTGATGCAGAGGAGGATAAAGTTCAAGTGAAAGCGACGGCAAAAAATGACGATCAGCAGCCACCATCCGAGATCGCTAATGGATCTGTCAGGAACATTCAGCTAAATGACGACGAGGAGTATATGGATGACCTTTTGGAAGACGACGAGGACGAGGACTTTGACGATGAGGAATTTGATCTCAACTATGATGATCAATGGTTCAGTGCTGGTGGAGGTAGGATCCTGGGGGCGAGCGATACTAGTACTTCTCTCACCGCCCTCACTAACCGGCGCCCGTCACTCGTTTGACACGTGCAGACTTTACAAAGCAGTATAATCGTATGAGGGTCCAGATTGACGCCGCAGGATCGGTATCGGCCGATTCATCTGTCAAGGCGGGGGCCGGAGAGTCAGGGCCTCGACCAACGGGAATGAAGGGCCAGGTGGTGGCTGCTTCCCGGGCTGCTGCAAAAGCAGCGCGAGTGTCAAAGGAGGCCTCTACTGTTGAAGATGCTTTTAGCGCGAAATTTGCTGGAAGAATTCGGTTGGGTAGGCATTGGGTGCGTTGGATTTTATGTCTGTCCTATGGAATCTTTTTGGCTGACAGATTCTTTCCTGCCCTGCTCTCTTAGAATCTGCGGACAATAGCATGCGGATAGGTAGCAAAAAGGCAGAAGGCGACACACACCATCACAAAGACAAGTCCGATCGGGCTACCGTAGAGCAAGTCCTCGATCCCCGTACACGGATTATCCTATTCAAAATGCTAAATCGCAATATCATATACGAGATAAACGGATGTGTTAGTACCGGGAAAGAAGCCAACGTCTATCATGCTACGACCGAGAGCGAAGAGCATCGAGCCATCAAAGTGTACAAAACATCGATTTTGACTTTCAAGGATCGTGATCGATATGTCTCTGGCGAGTATCGCTTTCGGCATGGATACAGTAAAAGCAATCCGAGGAAGATGGTGAAGGTTTGGGCGGAAAAAGAGATGCGGAATTTGAAGCGATTGCATGCCGCGGGCATTCCCTGCCCCGAACCATTACTGTTGCGAATGCATGTGCTTCTGATGACATTTATTGGTGATAAAAATGGATGGTGAGGGTTGACTGTTGGTCAAGAGCGTTTGGGACCTGAAAATGCTGAGTGTTTCGTGTCAGGGCTGCACCACGTTTGAAAGATGCAGTGATAACGGATCCGGATGTTTATCGGTCGGTGTATCTGCAACTGGTCAAAATGATGTGGATCATGTACCACAAGTGTAAATTGGTGCATGGTGATCTTTCCGAGTACAATTTGCTGTAAGTTTTCGGACATCTATGTCTTTGTTCCACTGGCTAACGGTGCGCCTGCAAAAAATAGATATCAAAAAAAGATTCTTTACGTTATTGACGTGTCGCAGTCTGTAGAGCATGACCACCCTCACGCATTGGAGTTCCTGCGAAAGGATTGTACAAATGTGGTTGAATACTTTCGACGACGACTTCCCGAACAAATTATGACTGTCAGAGAATTGTTTGATTTTGTTGTGACTGACATCGACGGGATACGGCGAGTTTTGAAGGACGAACAGGAGCAAAATATCGAATCAGCTGGAAGCGAAGGGGCAGGCAGTGATGAAAACGGTGCACTGGATCCTGACTATCCAGTGATTGAACAATACTTGGCAAAGGTACTGATCAATTGAGCCCACGGCTGTGCCACGCTTCCATATATGCTCACCGGTATTGTACTAAAGGTCCATGCGCGGGTGGCGGAACGTCCTGCAACCTATCTTGATGATGCCACCATCCAAGTGGACGAGGAAGTTTTCAAACAACTCTATATACCTCGAACATTAGATGATGTACCGGATGTTGAGCGGGACGTGGAGAAGTTACGAGCTGGACAGGGTGCGGATGTAAGTTGTGTGCTCAATCATTGAGGAAAGGTGGGACCAAATGCTCAAGACTGTCCCCTGCAGCTCTTGTATCGGCAAGTAATCGGGTTGACATTGCCAACACCAGCAAGTGGTGTTTCGACACCAACCGACACCGAGCAGGGCCCAAATCCGGAGGGTCGGAGCGAAGGGGACAATGGTGATGGCAGGGAGGAGCACTTGACCGATAATGAGGAAAACAGCACAGACGAAGAGGACGCCGAAGGCAGCGAGCAGGACGAGGGGGATGGTAGCGATGGCGATGGTAGCGATTTCGGGACACGAAAGGTGATGAAGAAGGATGAGGATAAAGAGTCCAAAAAGGTGGGTAACGTTTGAGATCTCACAGGATGGATTCACTTGAATCGATTGGTAACCTGATGAACCGTACAGGAGCGCAAAAAGGCAACAAAAGAGGCGCAGCGGGAGAAGCGCAAGATGAAAATACCGAAAGCTGTCAAAAAAAGGAAGGAGAAAGTAGCAGCGACTCGGAAAGGTAAAAAATGAGGGTGATAGGATGTTCATGCATAGAGTCCCTAGGTAGCTTCTCTTGTACATTTTCTGAGATTTGGTAGATAGCGTTACCCATTCTTCATTCTATTTCACATCGCACGTAGATTTATATACACTGGCCTGAACTCAACAGATATTATACTGATTTTACCGGGCGATTCGCCACATAGCCGAATCGCTCCATGTCTTTCGTGCCCATATTGATCTGGACTTTGACAGTTCCCTGACTTCGCACCCTTGTCACTGAACAAATCGAGTGTTACGAGTCTCGGTCGCACTGTAAAAAAGCAATAGTGGGCTCACCCTCTCGACCCTCATTTCGGCTCACGAATCTGGAATCTAGGAACTCGGGAAGACGGCCCGTAATCCATGAGAGAAAGCCGTTGAATGGCGTTGATGCCAAAGGAACAAACATTGGTACGTAGAGTGTATGCCTGTCACAGACAATACGTTCTTAATATCCCATAGGTGCATAACCGCCAGAAGCACAAAGACCTTACATGCCAGGTGTTCGTGGGAGTCGTATGCTGCCATAACCTCGCACCACATCCCTTCCCAAACCATCCATACCGTACACGCTCAAAATCATCTGAGGCCAACCTTTTACAAACAATCGAAAGTTGCATCAGTTACACCGAGGTGGGAAAATCAAGTAATGGAAGTTTTGTGGTACCAAATGCATTGGTAGATTTGAATGCAATATCGATCGGAAAGTTCCATACGCAGGGTTGTGCCAACATTCCCGTTGAATAGGACGATGTGCTGAACGCTGAAGGGGATGATGCCAGAGCCATTTGTGTGATGCCTTCTTCAAGCCCCTAGATAAAATGCTGCTAATGAGCTATGACTTACGAAATGTTTGGTTACTTTATATCATTATCACTCACGGACACCACTACCCAATCCGGCCCTTGCACAAAGGAGAACTTGCAATACAAATTGTCATAACTAGGAAACTAGCGGGTATGGACTTTAGAGTAAGGCCGATGTGAATTTCATGCTTTAAGAAGCGTGCATTTACGACGATCTACTCACATATGCTGATTCAATCTGTCCATTTACAATCACCGAGAAAAAGCTAGCGGCCATCGTCGTCTCAACACTCAAAAAGTATCGCCCGAGGAAAGAAATCGACACGATATGATTTTGCTTACGCAGCGCGATAGTGTAGAGGTGACAGAAAATGGCACTAGCTACTACACCAGGGAATAAACCGGCGACAACCGGTTCGGAAAAGCCAACTAGCTAACCAACTCCTTACAACCCAACAAACTACTACTAGGCCCAATGACACATGCAATACATTACGGTGGTTCTAACCGGGTAACTAAGCCCACCACACGAGAGAAATCCTACGAAGCCCTTGATTCCAAAATTCTTTAGTCGGAGGATGTTTTCAGATACTAGTAAAATCAGAATAATTAGACTGGATAATCCGCGCGGAAAATACAAAGATAATGCATACCTGCGATCGTAGCAATATAGTAGTAGCAGCGTTTGCAAGGGGTTATGTTGTTGTTGTTGTCGGGAGGGCGAGGTCCTCGGCACCATCACATCTGCATTCTCATGGTTGACCGAGTCGCTATGAGGTTGCAATGTGGGTCGCGATGAGCGTTTGTGCAGATGGTTTGAGAGTCGAGGAACTGGTGAGGAAGGGGAGAGACAGCAAAAGGCCCCCTTTTATAGACCTTTGGCATGCGCCTCACCGCAGTTTGGAGGAAAGAAAAACATTATATTAGCATGCCACACCGCAGTTTGGAGAACATAAACATGCATGCTTTGAGCGATAGATGGGGGTGCTGATTATGCGATATGATTAACCGGATTATCCGGATAATAATGGGCCTTAGTGCCATTTTCAATCACCTCCGCGATATGTTGGGTTTCCAATTATGGTTAGATTGCGTTCTGTGACTCACGGACGAGCTTCATCGCTTTTTGGCATCTCGACATTGGTTTTTTAACAGCGGAAATCATTTGGCATATACGAATACTCTTTCGAGACGTTGAGGACAGAAAGTTAAAGGATACTGGAGTGCCTCAGGAACATTAGAAATTGGCCGCGGTGTCCCACGTTAAAGAAGCCAGAAACGAATGGCTCTATCTCAGTCTGACCACCCATCGCCGAGCACTTGTGTATATATACGACAACCAGTAAAAAGTTGCGTCGTTCGGCAAGCTCTGCCATGTACTATTGGCGGAGCCACCAATGGCACCTCAGTCTCTAGCACAAGACAGGAAGTGGTTCTTGTAAAGGTAGAAGGGGAAGAAGGCCGAGACATTGCTTTGTCGCATTCTTTTGACGATGTTGGTCGTTATAATATATGCAGGACAATGTCTTAGAGCTGATGATATTTGATGCGATGCACGATCCGGTGTCTCTGAGATCAGTTGCAGAACAACATGTGTTTGGGCAAATCAAAGATGTCAAGCTTTTGAAACTCCCGAGACGAGCGAACAACTTACAAAGTGTGCATATGGAAACGGATGAGGACGTCTCTGTAGATTGTCTGGCTTGCCTCTCAGACTCGGGATATCTCACTTTTGTGTCATTTCAATACGATGTGCGGGAGGATGCGTTGATTCCTGACTACAGCTCAGGGAGATTCGTTCGAGTTTCTGAGGTTAGTGTCTTTGCTATGCGAACGTTTCCTTGGTTTCGAATATACGATGTACTCTCCAGAAAGGCCACCACTTAGTGGTGCGGAAATTGAACCATGGCGTTGTAGCTGCCTTATGTTTGATTTGCGGAGCAATGTACTATCCCTAATGTTCCTATGCGTATCCGCAGGTTTCTATAGCCCCACCCGGATTGGACTACAAAGACTTGGGTCATACACTGGCAGTTGACCCTCTGTATGCAAGTCGATTCTCATTCAGCATTCGTCGGGTGAACGATCATTGATTTTATCGCGTTATCGGTAGATCCCGCGCCATTGCTGTGACTGCCTTTGAGGGCATATTACGTGTATGGCCAGTGTCAAATGCCGCAGCTACCATTGTATCCAATGAGGAGGTGCAGTACTAAACCCCGTTGCCATCGTACATTATTGCTTATGACTGTTGCTTCTAGTGCGCGACGTTGCACGAAGAAGGAATCCTGTGGCAGATAGCATTCTTATACCCTCCGGAAAATGAATCTGATCTCGTGCAGTTTGTCGTTGCGAAAAACATGTAAGAGGTTACTGTTACAACTTGGAGGGATGGATGCAAGATTCTGAACAATTTGCAACCCAGAGATGGAAATCTAACAATTGTGGTTTACGAATATCGACGGAACCAGCCGCTTGAGGAAATGAAAAGGTGGGCTCCGCACGTGATCACACAAGGTGAATTCGTTCTCTCTCTCTCTCTACATTTCTGGGATTCTGTCTTGACATAAGCTTCCAACGGTCAGATGTGGTTCCGTTGCACATGTTTGCTCTGTCTGAAATTCCCGGAAGTTTCATACTAATTACGGTTGGAATGTTACAGCCGTTTCTGATGAATTGGCACTTTATTTATTCTTGTCTAATTGTTGAAAGGACGGTGACATGCATTTTGTGCGTGCTGCAGATGATCGCTTGGAAGTGCTAGAGCTACCTCCGCTACGAAGCTCATCTGAAAGACCAGGTAGCCTTGGGCATGGCCACCTTATGGCCCACCTTGATTCACCATCAGGCTAATGATCGTCCACTGGTTGTGTAGAGCGGCAAGTTGTGGTTGCAGCCAGCATATCCCCAGCCCGCGATTGCTTGAGCGCAGAAAAACAATCACTGCGCCAGTCATTGCACCAAACTTTGTATTTGGCAACCGAACAGAAGCACCTTTTCCGCATGCAGGTTACAGCGGAGCCCATGGCTGTCACTTATCAGTACCTCACAGAAACGAAGACAAGTGCCAGGGCGCTCGCGGTGCTTCATTCGGACGCGCACGTGGAGTACAATGCTCTTTTTGGAGACTTCTGCGACGGAGAGATCATGACGGTACTGATGAAGCAACCCTGGACCCATTTCTTTCACTGTGCTTCATATATCTGACACATCCGTGTCATCAGGTGGACGCGAACATGGTGATTACTACCGAAATGCCTATTCGCAATTGGGCTCCTGTTCTGGACTTCAACCTTGCGGATCTGCACCGTGAAGGGCATGACACGATAGTCCTCACTAGCGGAGCCGGAGCCCATGGGAGTGTGCGAGAGATACGGAACGGAATCGGTGTGACGGTTCATGCGTCGGAGCGCGACACCATACATGGGTTGGTACCCAGCGTCCATGAGTCGTCTGTGTGTGAATTAACATATTTGTGGCGGGCGTCAATTAGGGCTAACGGACTCTGGAGCTTGAAACGCCGAGTAGAAGACGATTCTGATGCGTTCCTCGTGTTGTCATTTGTACATGAGACACGAATAATGTCTTTGGAAGGTCGCTGCCTGCTGACCAACGTTGCATCTCTGATGTGTTTGCTGACCTGTCAATACTAGGGGCGGAACTGGAAGATGTCGGAACCGAAAACCACGGCTTCGACACGACTGTGAGCACGATTAAAGCCGCTTCCCTAAATTATCCCGGCCTTTATGTTCAAATCCACCCAGAGGCTGTGAAAGTGGCGGAACTAGGGTCCGGAAAAGACATTGGTGGAAAATGGATGGCTCCACCTGGCGACAATATAGCGCTGGGTGCCGTCTCGGATGATCTAGTGGTTGTCTGCCTCGCGCGGACGAATACGATCGTTCTTTTACAGGTTACCATGGATGAGGATCGGTGGGTGGAGGATTCCGTTTCCAACTGTCAACTCGCGTATATCAGCTCATCTAATAGTGATAGGAAGGAAGTACGGTTCAATGAAATGGGACAACGAAAGCTAGACACGACCCCCTCTTGCTTGTACTGCCCTTCATCAGCCGTTCAACGTTTATGCAGGTGCATCTCTCCTTCGCTCGTCTTTTCTAAGCTTTGATATCTAATCAATCAATATTGTAGAGAGAAATCGACAGGTCCGCTCTTCATGGTAGGAACCTTCGAACCGTCGCTGCTCATTTTATCACTGTGTGAAGCGACACCGTTGGCACAGTTACACAAACATACATTGGGTAGGTTGCCTTTATTACTTTAACAAAGTTACATGATTAAACTGACCGACTGGTCCAGTCGCCACTATGACCTCGGAAAGCATCAGTATCCCGCATTCGTTTGCCGTATTGATGTCCAACAGTGGTATCCGTCTGTTAGCAGGTTGGGAATATGGTTGACCGTAAAACACAGTAACACACAATGTTCATGAGAGCGAAAGTCTAACTGTCCAAATGTACCGTCAGGTCTCCGTGACGGAAAAATCGCCGCATTTCGCTGGACATGGCAGGAAGGTAGTGCAAGTCTCAAGTACTCTTTGTTCGACAATCATGAAAGAAAAGTCTGCTGATTAGAATTATCAGGCCGGCCCCCAATATTGACTTCCCCGGATATGCTCCGAGTTGGTTTCTTTCCTGTAGAACTTGTGTCGCATCCCCAGGAAGACCATGTAATCGCTTTTACGGACAGAGCGTGGAAAGTATTCTTATCGGGCAATGAAATAGGAATGACAGGAATATCATTTCCTCGTGTGAGTGATGTCCCTAGAGCGCTGGCAAAAAAACATGCACTTATTGTCGTACAGGTTCTGCATGCCACGCCCTTCGCGTACGCAGGAGTATCAGACGGATACATGGTTATTGCCAAGCAAACTATGCATTTTATTGAGCTGGATGAGGATAAGCGAGCCAATATGCGATCACTCAACATTGGAGAGGTTCTGTCCTTTCAGTTGCTCATGGCGACGTGGTGTCTTTCTAAATCTCACTGTTAATAGGCACCGCGGCGGATTTTGTTCGATGCCGTGACCCGCAAGGTTTTGGTTGCTACAACTGTCCGCCATGGAGGGGAGGTTGGGTCAGAGTTGCGGGTTATGGATCCCATGAGGTACTCTCTAAGTCACTTACTCGGCATTATGTAACATTAGCTCAAAAAAGTGCTTTAGTGGAAGATGCTACCTCAAAGAGTCTTTGCAAACAGACGAGAAAATTTATGCGTTGAAGGGTTCGTTGATTGCGGGGATGCCGTTTGTAAGTCACTCATGATAATGTTTTTCGGGATCTGGAATGTAGTTTGGAATGTCAAGGAGGGCAAGCGTTACATTTGCGTCGGAACATGGGGATACCGGGCCACAACAAGTTCCGAAGCGCAAGGGAGAGTTCTTGTATATAATCTGAAAGCATATGAGAAAAGAGAAAAGCCAGCTTGTCCACAGGTATGTTGAAAATTCCACGAGCGTTTGTTCTGGTATAGTGTTTGAATGCATGGTCGCACTCCAGGAATCGAGAAAGCCGGTGATGTACAAAATGAAACAGTTGGGAGAGATGATTTTGGATGGGCCTGTACAGTCGATTTGTCCATTTCTTGGCAGGTGAGAAACATATGAACGGATATGATAAATCGGATAGATGCTGATCATCCTGCTTTCTCCTCTATCTTTTTGTAGCTATTTATTGGCTGCTGCTGGGGACACTTTCTATCAGCTGAAGATTGATGCGCATACTCGCAAGTAAGGCAATTTACCCTCATTGCGATTCGCCTGCTTGATTAACTTCTAATGCCAATTACGACTGCTCTTAGACTAGTCATCCGAGCTCAATTACCCCTCAGATGGCCGATACAATGTATAGACGTCCATGGCACAAGGGTTATAGTGGGTGGACAGAAGGAGTCGGTATCTTTCTATAGCTATAATGTCCAGACGAAGACATTTGAGTTTCTGAAAAGGTGAGTTGCTGCCGAGATGGGATGGCTTTCGATTGCAGTCTAATATCTTTCCGCAGCGACCGATATGGGCGACCAACTGCTGCCTGCCTTGCGATTGATGACACCACGGCGGTTGCGACGGACAAGTGTGGAAATATTGTGGGATTTTCCGCTGGCGACTGTGGGTTCTACCGATTCGGTGGAGATCCATAGCATAAGTAACGTAATTGGTGATTTAGACACCGGCTTGGAACGAACGTTAGATACCACTTTTTCGTTTCACTTGGGCGAAGCCGTGATGCGGTTGCAACTCGGTTCCATCGTGCAACAGGCAATAACAGAAGAAGACCCCAACCGTACAAAGGACGAGAAATCAACGTTGTCGCATTGGTACAGCTCGGAAGGATTCCTCCGCGGGGGCTGGGGTCCACCAGCAGACTCGGTCGCAGCCATTGCAACATCGTCTGAGGCAGGACATACAGGTGGAGATCGCAGGAAGCACATGGATGGATTTGCGGGACCCAGAGTCATCTACGGGTGTTCACTGTTGGGTAGTTTATTCGCCATTTTGAAGATAACCGCGGAGCTGTACGAGCGGCTTATAGTTTTACAGGAAGTTATGGCGGTGCATGAAAAAACACGGCCTTTATTGGGTCAGTCAAAGGCTATGCGTGATTTCCTTGTAATATTATCCCTCATAGAGCGTTTGTTTTGCAGGAAACGACCACGCTAGGTATCGCTCTGAAAGTCTCCAGATTAAATTTCGTGGTAGTATCGACGGCGAACTCCTCTCCCAATTTCCATCTCTGGATGCGGAGACGAAGACGGACATTGTTAAACAGTGGAATGACGGGTGGACGGTAGTACGGCCGCTGGCTGCCGAGCTACGTGGCAATGTCACGGTCGAGGATCTAGCTCGGCTCATCAAAATGCTCGATGAGCAATGTTTTTAGTTGTTTTTTTTGATAGTTATTTTTGTAGTGACATCCTGGAACTGATTGAAATTACGGTGTGTGCATTTGCACCAGCCTATTGCCATTCTCAAATTGTCTCATTATTCTGTATACAAGAGGTACAACGCTTCAACTATGTTACAATAAAGGCCAGTCCGCAAATCCTTGGGAAAGCAAATGATATCCTGACTTGGCCCCCCAAACTCTGATGTAAAAAAACATTCCAGCCAGGGATTCTATACACGATACACTAGCGCGAAAAGCACGCCCACCAATACCCACAATCACATCAAAGAGAACAATTCCACTAGCAGGTCCCTCCTTTCCGTCGAACGAACCCACTCCTTGAAAGAATCCCTCCCCTTCAACTTGCCAATATTTTCCCGCACATAACCGAGACATGCCAATTTCAGCTCCCCGCTCGCGCTGGAGTAGACATCAGCTAGCTCCAGCACTTCTAATGCAACATCGAGATTCATATCCTTCTCCAAGATAATCGCACCAACATAGTTGTGTAACCCAGGAAGCTGGTATCTGTCGGCGAGACGTATCAGTTCTGAACGCGCGGTTAGGTCAGTTGGTGGTGACACAAGACGACCGGTATAGAGAAATTCAAGCATCGCCCGGACCGCAAATGCTGAGAAATCGCGGATCTCAACCACAGAAGGCTGAGAGAAATCTGAACCCCCAGCCTCACGGAGACCAGAAGAGAACATGGCGGCAAAGTAATCTGATCGGGAGGCCAGGATCGCACGATGGGCTGGTATCACCGTTTGTGGATGACTGGCGCTAGGGAGGGTTGGAAGGGAAGCAGTTGAAGATGTGGTTGAAGAGGGCCGGTGCATGGTGAGCTTAAGTTTGACGGCCTGCTCCTCAAGTTCTGTACGCGAGTCATCGGTAGGACTCGGAACAATTTCCTCTGGGTAAGGAGTCTCGGGTGATTCGGTGGCTGACTCGTCATCCTCATCCATGTTTGCAGAGCTTTCCTCTTCTGTTTTTACGGCTGGTTTCATGTTTTCATATGTGTCTTCCACCTCTTCCTTTCCTTCGTCCACCTCATTATAATCTCCATCGTCTTCGCGCTCCTGTTGTTGAAGGACAACAAACTTCACATCTGCCAGTCGCCAGTTGAAGAGAAGGCCACCTGAACTTGGAACAATCTTGGCCTGTGCGTCCAATAATCCGACCAGCTCCGCACGCTGTTGCCATACGACTTCGGCATGAACCACCAGCGTTCCGTCCGCAGTTGCTGCCTCTGCCAATCTGTTAAGAGGGAACAAAGCCGCCCACCCCCAACTTCTCGGATGACTGAATCCTTTGCCAAATCCTTCCTGGCCACTGGGTTCTCGTTCTTTGACAACTACAGGTGTTCGGCTGTCTCTTCTCATGACCGATAGCCGAAAGGAACTTATGGGGCGTGACCAACTATCGCCATGAGTTTTCTCGTGCTCTGTTTTAACAACATCTTTTTTTGGTAATGCATTAGCCTCAGTACCACAACAAACTGCAAAAGCACTGAGAAAAATACCAAGAAATAGCCCCATATGTGTATCCCTTGTTTGCCCATGTCCTTCCGGATATAGAGAGAGTTCCCATGTACATGACGATGGACCAAACACTGGAGATGTTATTTTGTTCGTTTGGCGACGAAAGTTTGGGATGGCCCACGTCAGCGTTGCTTGTATTTCTTGAAGCATTCCGTCAACCCGGAAGCCAAGCACCAAGAGTAAAGGACCAAAGACGGGCTAGCAAATGTTATTGTAGCCTCCACACCAGCTTGCAATCGCCTCTTTCCCTACTCGTCGCTGTCCTTGGTGAATGCTTATCGTCCGTCGCAAGCCCAAATCTCGTTGGGTTCTTTTCCGTTCAAAAAGCTCAAAACAAAACTCCACAAGAATTGCTCATCACACAGGCGGTGTAGCTGGTGGCGGTGCAGTGGCACAGTCACAGATGTATAGATCTACTTGATCGCTTCAAGTTTCCATCGCTGAGGAAATCAGTTTAGGCGATGGCATCCACCAACGGAATTAGTGACGATACAACGACCCTTGCCCAGCAGGCTCGACTGGCATCCCTGGCGTTACAGTCAGCGTCCAAGAAACATAAAAGTGCTGCTTTAAAGCGCATACATGATCTTTTGGCGGAGCGAAAGGATGCTGTTCTGGAGGCGAACAAGCGGGATCTCGAGGTAGGCTAGCTGGTAACTTTATAATAGCAAGACATGTCACAAGCTTACATTTGAGCTTTGAAGAACGCAAAAAAGGAGGTAGACGCGGGACGGCTGTCCTCCTCTTTGTATAAGCGCCTAGATCTCTCTGGCGGAAACGGCGACAAATATGCAGGATTGCTCCAAGGAGTTTTGGACGTGGAGCAATTACCTGATCCCACAGGTACCGTATGACTGCTCTGGTACTTTGGCATATTGCTGTGAAATATGCTAACGTCGGCCCTTCTTTCAATGTTAGGGCAAGTCACACTTGCCACTCGTCTGGACAACGACCTCGAACTCTATCGGGTGAGCTGCCCGGTGGGGGTTCTGCTCATAATATTTGAGGCTAGACCAGAGGTTGTGGTCCAAATCTCTTGCTTGGCGATAAAGTCGGGTAATGCCGTGATCCTGAAGGGGGGAAAGGAAGCCGCGCACTCGAATCAGGAGCTCTTCAAAATTTTGCAGGATGCGTTAGCAAGTCTCCCAGAGGAATTGTCTATACCTCCAACGGCGGTGCAACTTGTGTCAACTAGAGATGAAATTGCCACATTATTGAAGCTCGATCCTTACATTGACCTGGTGATCCCAAGAGGATCGAAGCAGTTGGTTCAGTACGTGCAAGAATCAACAAGGTAGAGCTGTAACAGTTGGCCAAACTGTCCCATACTTGACTAAATCCCCGTTCCATAGGATTCCTGTCCTCGGTCATGCCGACGGCTTGTGCTCTGTTTACGTGGACGAAGATGCAGATGAGGAGAAAGCCGTATCTGTGGTTGTCGACTCCAAAGTCAATTATCCTGCAGCCTGTAACGCTACCGAGACACTTTTAATCCATTTCCATGCCCTCCCCCGTGTTTTCCCCGCCATTGCTCGCGGCCTCATCTCAAAGGGTGTGCAGCTCCGCCTGGATGAGCGATCACAGGCCACATTGACTGCGGCTGGCGTAGAGTCTGGACAATTGACCACTGCACGGGAAGAAGATTTTCAAACCGAGTTTCTTGACTTGATAATTGTGGTGAAAACTGTGGACTCTCTTCAGGAGGCTATTGCACATATCAACAAATTCGGGTCCCATCACACCGATGCTATCGTGACAGAAAATGAGGCAAACGCGGAGGAATTCATGAGCAAGGTTGATGCTGCCGGGGTGTATTGGAACGCATCTACAAGATTCGCTGACGGGTTCCGATATGGATTTGGTGCCGAGATTGGTGTAAGTATAGTATACCAAAACGTGTCTTGCCTTGCAATATGGGCTCACCATGGTTGGTTCTCCCAGGTGAGCACAAACAAGACCCACGCACGAGGACCAGTTGGACTGGAGGGACTTGTAATTTACAAATATCGATTGTACGGCAAGGGGCATACCGCGGGATCTTATGGCGAGGGAAAGAAACAGTATCTCCACGAGCCGATCCCGCTGGAGACCGTCAAAGATCGTTTCATTAAATAGAAACCCATGAATCTAGTTCTACATGATCAATATCTGTACCGAGCATATGTCACCCATCCAATTTTCAGTGAAGCATTTGTCTAAAACAATTAGTTAGTTAAATCGTTCTGATATATAACAATCAATTTGCAGATTGTACACATATTTGATTATTTTTTTTTGAGCCAAGTGGCTAGATCATTTCAAGTACATAGTAAGGACTTTTTCATTTCGCTTAAACATTGAAGAGAACTAAAAAGTAAACCAAGAAAATGCGACTACTGGGCTATGAACATCATGTTTAACTATCATAGCAAATGTTGAAGGTTTAAAAGTACAATCATTGGTACTGGGAAGCTATTGTTAGTCTTAGCTTTAGTGGTAGTGGTACCATTACCATTATAGTGTCGGCCTTTGACTTTGTGACTCGCACCATGGATATTGGATGGCAGGTCCCAAATGGGGTTTTCAGACAGTTTGTAAAAGAAAAAGGGAAGACATATCGTATTTGTTGATCTTCACACCTCTCAGGTTGTCCTGCAAAGGGAAGTAAGTGATCGTAAGTGCGAGTGTCATCAAACGCAATGCCCCACGTCGTCCAATTCTTGTTTAGGATGGGGTCCTATACCCCGTAGCTTTGAAAGCCATCTTCATTACCTACAAAGAGGCCTTTTTGACCTTGGGGCCAAGTTTACTTTTGTCTCTGGTTTCCTTCGGTATATGGATGTGGGTAACGCAGCCCGAAACGTGCGACATCTGGTTCTTACCGTACCAGACTTCGAATGGGATTTTGCCGTTGAGGGCGGAGTGAGATGTACCGGCTTTCTGGGGTTTCTCCTCGGATTCGTTAGCACACTCTGTTTCGGAATCGGGTGTAGGTCATCTTCAACCTGATTTCTGTAGGTCAGCTTCTTCTCGAGCGCGTGCTGTGGGTTCTTTGATTGATTGGGGGCTGGGCAAGGTGATTTCAGAGTCTTCTTCTTGCTCTTGCTCTTGCCGTCGACCTAGGACTGTCTATTCTAGCAGGTTAGAACGAGGACTGTAAGTATTACTCCATCTGTTTTTAATGCACTATATGGGTTGATGAGGTAATCCGATCTTTGCTGTGGCACGTTGAGGATGCGTGACTAAGCCGATTGCTGTTGCCATAGCAACTGGCTAACCAACCTGGTCTGAACTGGGGCTTCAAATTGGTCATTTCAACTTGGTCATAATAATGTCGGTTACTGTGAACTGGAAAGGAAAGCGCTTCGATGTGCCCTTCCGGGAAGAGGCTGCAGACGCAGCGCGTGAAGGCTACGATTGGACACGACGAGTGACATTGGGAGATTTATTGGAAAAGTGTTCTCGAGCATCCCGAGTTCCCAGGGAAAACATCAAGCTGTTGCATAGTGGAGGTGGGGTTTGTGTGTTTCTGTTGTCTCAAAAAAGCCATGGAAGAATATGTGGGAAGGAGCACGTCAAGGTCGTCTGTTGTTGAAATCGCTGTTGTTTCGCTTTCGCGACCAGGAGGTCCCTTTGCAGAGGAACTCGAAGAAGCATCCGGGTCTTGGTGGCAGTCATTTGCGAAAACTTGGGAAGACTGGGTGCGCGGGCCAAGCGACGAGGAATGGATGGGCTGTTTTGGTAGGGGAGGGAAGAACCTTCAAAGAATTGGCGTTTGGTGCTGACCTGAGTTCCTCCTCTTTCTGCAACATAGCTATAATGAAGGATCCCGCCGCATCTCTATCCGATTATGGGATCCGCCAAGGCTCAAAGATTATGATGATCGGTGATAAAACAGTATGCTTCTTTTTCTCTTGGACGTGGACCAAAATTTCCATCCTGACAGTTGCGTATATCGCGGCAGCTCCCTCCAGAACCTTCACATCCCTCTCGCACGCGTAATCAGCAGCCTAGACAGCAACCTACTCGTGACACATCGGCTCCAGTGGATACGAAAGCATCAGAAGAGGCGTCCCTGATCGATCGACTGGAATCACATCTTGCAGATACCCGTAATACTGTTCTCCCGATCGTTGAGGATTACACAGACAAAGCCAGTAGGTACATAGATGAAGCCATTCCGCCAAGCGACCCACCCAAATCCCTCCGAGACTTGTATGCCAAAGCATCTGAATTGCTATTGCAAAGTCTTTTGAAGCTCGATGGTGTTACATGTCCCCCAGACTTTGAGAATGCGCGCGCAAAGAGGAAAGAGGCAGTCCGGTTTGTACAGAGCCATTTAGATAGGATTGATGGACTCAAAGAACGAGTAAATCTGGCTGCCAAACCAAATGGATCGCTTTGAGGTATATAGATGTGGGCCTTTGGTGCGAGGCGCCTCACTGGCACCGCTTGTAGCATTGTGTATATTAACTTGCACCAGAGATGGATAGTAATCGCAACCAAATTCATTTATATAAGAAATAGGACAATTGTGCAACTCCCAGGATACACCAAGGTTTGAACATTTACACAGATGACATGAAGAAACGAAATACAGTACATTTGTCGTGTGCCGCTGTCATACGTTGATCTGATGTCGTACTCTTGCATATTCATAGCATATCAAATCGGCCCACGATGTTCTCTCAAAGAATTACTCTTCCTTCTCGATCACAGATTTATCGATCCTTTTGACTTGAACTCTCTTGCGCTCATCTTGGGTCGGAACGATCCGTCCAGTCCAAGCAACCCACCCGGCTCGTCGCAGCATCCATTCTCCTGCGGAAAAGTTAAAGGCACCATTGGTTAAAAACGTTTCCTTGAATT
Source organism: Spizellomyces punctatus DAOM BR117 (assembly GCF_000182565.1). Lineage (NCBI taxonomy): Eukaryota > Fungi > Chytridiomycota > Chytridiomycetes > Spizellomycetales > Spizellomycetaceae > Spizellomyces > Spizellomyces punctatus. The sequence continues at coordinate 102,445 of NW_015971560.1, forward strand.
GCGACATTATACACTACCCTGAAGAATACTCAGCACGATGCCGATCCACATACTCATACCGAATATGGCCATTTTAAACTCGACGCTCTCTCTTGGATCTCTAATAACATCAAGCACCAAACCTGTGCCAATGTAAATTATACGCATCAACCCCACGCCGTATATCGCCATGACATGCCGAATCGCCCAGATGGCGTGTGGCCTCTCGCTCCCAAGTGATGGGATGGCAAGCGCTTTGGTGTAGGCGAACCATCCTGTGAGCATGACCCAGAGAGCATTGAACGCGAGCGCAGCATCAGAATTTTGCAACCAGCCTTTGATCGAATAGTCCCAGTGCTTGGGAGCGTATGTGACAGGTGCTTTGTCAAGACAGTTCATATAGAACGACGTAGCACATATAATCAGGGCGCATATTAGCTGCAGCCGGCCCCGAATGCGATGAGAGCGGGAACGGATTCTAGCCGTTGGCAGCGGTTGAGTGAGCTGCATCATTGCAATGACCGACCAGGCCACGCCCGGGAGGATGTGAAGGATATACATTAGGAACCATTGAGTAAAGTAGCGTTCCTGCGATACCAGACCAGTGTGGTCCACTTGATGCACCAAGCGCGGAAGTGTCCATTGAACCACTTGCAGATATTGGCTTGCCCACTGTTTGTCGATCACCGTGATGACGGGGTAAGTTATTTCAAGAATGGCAAGGCCTACATACAGGCAGGTATACAGGGCGATTGGAGGGGCGGGAGTCAAATTGAGAGCACCCATCACCAACATGGTCAATTGAGTAAAACAAACAACGACGTTTCATATATTTCTCGACCAAATCCTTCTTTCCAAATGCAAAAGCTGCCATAGCATTGCATGTCCGATTCAATTGTAGATATGGAGGGAAAAGACGAGGCTCAAGCCCTTCCATGTGAAAAAGGTCAACTCGTCCTGCTCAGCCTGTGTGCAGGCCAAACATCTCCCAAACCAGAAAAAGGGCAGCGGGTCGTTCGTTTGTTTCATTTGGAGGCTCTGCCAATGTTTTTTGACCCTCAGGATCACATCCCCCGTTCCGAATGCATGTTTGCCTTCAGCAGTTCTTTTTGTTTACCCAAACTGCAGCCATAAACGACACAAAAAAGAAACTCGGCGAGTATTGCAAAACGGTTTTGGCAAAAGAAACCGCTGGCTGGCCACAGGCGACGCGCACAAAAGGAAACGCTGGTTGGGGCCTGGGGGGCGAGTTCCTATTTGGGTTTATCAGCGCTTTTCTCGCTCCGCTTTTTGTGATTTGATCTCCCCAAAAGCTTTTTCAAGGCTCGCTTCGACATTATCCCACTTGCACGAACCACAATACTTGAACACCCCTACGGCGAAACCACTTTAAAGAAAGACATGGAGTATGACACTCCCGCTCAACGGTGAGTTGTTACAGAATGGCTGTTTGTGGAATATTTCTACTTGCCAGTGTCTGCGAGCTTCCGGCCGGACCTGTGCCATTAGCGCAGACACACTGCGAACAAATGGAGGGTTGGAATCCGTCTACTATTGCTATAGTTAAAAGTCAATGGCCGGGCATGTGTGAATCCCTTTGCTGACCTCTAGCTGACTGTGAACGTGCATTGACAGACGCCTAGCCAGGCAAGTGTCGAATGAGATCGATGAGCTGTTGAAACGGGAGCGGGCGGAGCAATTGGCAATAAAAGGTCCCAAAATACTACTCCTCGGGTCTGCCGATTCTGGGAAAACCACGGTGCTCAAGCAAATCAAAATCCTCCATGGGAATGGGTTTCCGGATAAAGAGCGTCAAGCGTTCCGCCGGAAAATCCTGGCCAATATCATCGACTCGATGAGAGCGCTAGTCAATGCACTAAGTGCCTTGGGTGTGCCCCTAGGAGAACCTAACAACCAGGTAATTCCCAGCATAAGGACTCTACATGATCTCGTTTGTTCCTTTCCTAACATCTGTTTGGTATGGGCAGCTACACATTAAAACATTCCAGAAAGCGGCTGGGGCTCAGAATGGGGAGAGTCTTGAGGAGGATGTTATCGGAGCAATCAAGGAACTATGGGCTGACAGAGGCATCCAGCAATGCTACGCAAGATCAAATGAGTTTTTCATACAAGATACCGCAGACTAGTAAGTTGAAAATACAGCACAATTCCCGCTTTTGCCCAGGGATGTAACGTGTTCGCTGTTACAGTTTCCTAAATGACATTGCCAAGTTTACGGACCCATCTTTTATTCCGTCTGATGAAGGTGACAATGCAAATGCTGACTTGAATTTATTATACATCTTGATTTTCTAATGGCCTCTTTCAGATATCTTGCACACTCGGTTCCGTACAACGGAAATTAGCGAAACCTGCTTCAACATTGACAAATTGACCTACCGAATTTATGACGTCGGCGGACAGCGCTCTGACCGACTGTTCTGGGCACCATACTTTGAGGATCAAGTGCACGCAATCCTTTTCATCACATCATTAGCTGCATATGACCAGATGCTGGTTGAGGACAGGACAGTAAACAGGATGTTGGATGCACTGGTGCTATTTGAAACGATCACAAATAACCCGTTGCTGAAGAAAGTGAGCATCATGCTCTTTCTGAACAAAATGGATCTGTTTGAAAGGAAGCTCAAGTACAGCCCAGTGAAGAAATTCTTTCCAGATTATGAAGGTTCGTAGTAAGCTGGCACCAGAAGCTTGCACGGAAATTAAAGGATTTGATCATGCAGGCTCCAATGACCTCAAATCGGCGGGGAGATACTTTAAAACAAAGTTCCATGCCCAGAACAAGACGCCCGAGAAGAAGATATATACGCATTTCACCACCAGTACAGATACGAAACACATGAAGGTTATCATATCTGCCGTGCGGTATGTATCAGTTCAAATTCTGGTTGCAGGCATCACAAGCTAACACTCGTGTATCTTCTCAATGACAGAGATATTGTCACACGCCTTTCACTGCAAGCCTCTGGTTACCTGTGATCTCCTCCATCTCGTCCAAACCCAACCCCACTCATCTCCGCATTTTTGTTTTTTTTTTTTCAATTGGACTAGAGTAATCCCTTCAGCTCATATGGTTTGATATAAAGTGTGCTTATAGAGAGACATAATTAGACCACTTTTATATATGCTATTTGGGGTCCCAAAAAGAATAGTCAATTTACACGCAGTCTTTGTTTCCAAACTTTTTGTTTAAATATTCATTCTTGCATTTAGGGCTTAGTCCCAGATTTTTTCGACGAGGGACATGTTGGAGGGCCATTGGGTCAGCCCATTACAATGAAACGCAATGATTCCTTTACGGTGAATCAGCACTTGCAAGGCAGGACGCCAACCGAAGTGTTGGGATACGAAAAAGTATTGAAGAATGCCTTGAGTCATCAATCTCAACACGCCCGGCTGGCCGTGGCGAGCCAGGTGTTCCTCAGTAGTGCGATACCGGACGAGCGATGCTTTGACTTTTTCCACTACTTTGTCGTGTCCTCTTTGGGAACAAAGCCGTCAAATTGCTTTAGAGAAGGTCTCGTCACCATATGCCGAAAGTTCTACAAGCTTTGCGCTCGTAATAAGGCTTTCAAACCTCGCGCGACGACCTTTGTGAATGTGTTGGTGAAGGAAATTTTGAGTCGGATAGATCCCTCAGGCGAACATGCTCAGACCTTTCTATGCTTGACCCTTTTGGACACCTTCCTATCTTTATGTCCCTCGGTTTTGAAGGAAGGGCCAGGAAATGAGATCACTATAGTGCTGTTGACAGTGCTCATTCAAAGCCCTTTTGAACTTTCAAGGGAAGCTGCATATGGCATGTTGAAAAAGTTTGGATCCCAGAGCCTATTAAGTCATGTTCTACCTGATGTGACAGAGACTGCAAAGTCCTTGTCTTGTGATACGAGGACATTGGCCCGGCTTCGGGGTGCGATGGTTTGGCGGTGCGTTGCAACTATTGAGGATTATGTAGGGTGTGACCGGACGACAGGGGAGACTAAAGGTCTGTATAGAAAATGTGCCTTTATGAATAGAGAATCGTCTCCTCTGAATTTTGCGTTTCCATATGTCGTCCTCTGCTGTTCCTATAGTGCTCACCTATTTGATGGATTCGTTGGAACATGGCCTACGAGAGATTCAGCACGATTACGCATCGATCGCCCCATCTCTGCATGGAACAGTGGAAGCCCTCATGTACATCTGCCAAGATCACATGAATGCCATTTTCCAAAGTGCTGGATCGCAGACGGTGCTCAAGCTTGTTGCTCTTTTGATCCAAACATGTGAATCTGCATTGCGTTTCTTTGCAGAAACACAGTTTCTGGAGATTGGAGACGTTGATGAATGTGACAATGGCGAGTGGGAGGGAGATAATGGGAGTATGCGTGGAACCCTGATTGCGTGCGCTTGGCGATCATTAAAAACGAGTGGAACGACGTTGGTCACGATGGCCTCAGAAATGTTGTTAAGAGTCAATTCTACAAACGAACAAGACTTTCGATGCAGCGTGGAGAACATTGGCACCATGCTAAAAACGGTCCTTATCAACGTGCGCCATTGGGGAGCAGCTAATTGGGCTCAACAGTCCCTCACATCCTTGTGCACATTACTGGCATCGTCTTCAGATCCCTACCTGCGCAATCTCCCACCCAATTGGTTAGAGGTAATCTCTGAACCTCCTCGTAATTCGTTTTAAAGAATAGAGCAAGAGCTCATCCTTTCCTGTAGGATCTACTCCCAACACTTCATCAAGCCAGTATTATACGCCACGATGAAAGGCACGCTGGACATGCGCGAATTCTATTAAGCATCTTGAACGGATACTATACGAGGGCCCCGGCACGAAGAGCGGCGCTTAAACCTGTGTGTGACTCTCTATTCGAGGTTATACAGACAACGCACAGTCCAGAAACAGCAAAGGTCAATGCCATCAGCATTCTACAGTGGATCATCAAGGATTCGAGGACGGGCCAGATGGTCCCATTGGAAGACGCTTTCATTTTGGTGTTTGCGGGTCTGCAATCCTCAAAGTAAGTTTTCTATTTGGGTGCAGGATTTTGGGTTTTCCAAATATAACCCAATTGCGTGTTTCTGCTGCAGTAAATCCATCGGCAATGCCAGCACGGTTCTTTTTTCGTGCCTCCTGTCGCGATTTCTAACCGGAGACGCGGCGCATATACAAAAGCTTGGTGTGCCCACAAAGGCTAACGCCTTCTTTACCGAATACCCAAGACTATTTGCTGTGGTGTTGGAACAGCTGGAGATATCTGCCAGGAAGATCCTTCCTCCACCTCGATTCCAGTATCCGCTCCTAATCCTACTTTCTCGTCTGGATGTTGACATGTGTTTTGATGACAACACACCGGTCGGTCGCATTGCTCCAATATTACTCGAAATCGTGAGAAATTCACCATTGGCACAAGTTCGCGCGATGGCAGCGAAATGTCTGGCTGATTTGCTTCCGACATCGGCTGCGATCCAATATTGCCGAATCGTGTGTAATGGTTTGTCATTGGTTTCATGTGATAACCGTGTTGGTAATAACTACCTGCACGGTAGCCTGCTTGTATTGCGGAATGTTCTGTGCAAGTTTACAAAGGATGCGTCCGTGAATGGTAGGCAAAGTTATCAAGTATCATAAGAAATTCTGTCGGACTGAATACGTTTAGATCAAAAGGAGCTCCACCTTGCTCTTGGAGCCGGGGATTCGTGCATTGTCGATCAACAGTGGATGCATCCCGTACGCGACTCGAGCGCGCTCGTTCAAGCAGAGTTGTTTGAATTGCTGGCACTCATGTCACGTAGGGGTATAGCAACAAACCAGTCAATCCTTGTCAGCTATGCCGAGGGCCCTGGAAACGACTGCATTGTAAGCTCGTGGGAATTGTTAAGTACCAATTATATTGGCAAACACTGATTTCTTCTCATTGCATACCAGAGTGGCTGTGTAGGCTTGCCTTTGGTTGAAGCCAGCTGGGCTAGGCTGATGTTGACCACATCTACAAACCTCCTCGAAACCTGTTCCAAACTGCTAGTAGATTCTAGGCCCGATATGATTCGCGCAACTCTAGAATGGCTTCAAGAGGAATGGACATCGATGAGGTATGAATATAGTGCGGTTTGGTTGATGGTGGGGAAACTCACTGGAATCGCTAGCCCTGAGACCCAGTGCGACCTGTCGGGTCTCCTCATCAAGAAGATGACGAATTTTCCTGCCAGAACCAGTCCTCAAATCATGTTACAAATTGTGCGTATCATACAGACGGGAAAGATTGACGAGAGCGATGCATCAAAGTGGTTCATCTGGATAGAGCAGCTCCTCAATTCAGGACCGGTTGATGGGGAACTCAATTGTTCGGCTATTGAAGCGTTAGGACACGTTTTGAATATGATGAAAGGGGACGAATATTTTGCACGTTGGCTGACTGTTATGCGCGGATGCTTAAGCGCCAGGGTTGCGGTAAGCATGGTAAACCCATTTTTGAAAATTGAAAGTTCATCTCACGCTTTTATTCATAGCTCGCTGCGGACGTCCGGAAAGCGGTCGCATCATCATTTTGCCGCCTGCAGTCCGTACCAACCCTCACACCAACCGCTTCCTTCCACTTTTCGTTCACTGTGATTGATCTTTTACGTGATTCCGATGAGGATACGGCTACCCTGGCTGCGGACTTTGTATCAAGGATCTTTTGCTCTCAGGTGGGTATAAGATGTTCTTTTGTAAAAAGTCGCTGCGCTGACGCCTATTTTGTATTATTTCTAGTCATCAGTAAACCCACAACGTGCCATGGAGTTGGTCTTTCAATTGTTGAGCGAACAATTTGCCAGTGCTGGCGAATTTGGTGAAAGGCTAGTTTCTTTAATGTGTGATGAACCAACAGAGGGACTAGAGGACACGTTAGCTCCGATGCTTGCTCTCCAGCACTTTCTGTCGGTTCAATGTGGTGACCTCGGGAAAGAGTTCCCGTACACGGATAAGATACTGGCCACTATGGCATCAGTCATTGACCAGTTGGAAACACAGGTGCGCGGCTTTGGGTCCTTTGGTAACCTACCTTTCCTCACATAATGCCACAGAACGATGCCTGCCGACCAAAATTCGCCCAGTCTCTTCCTTTAAAACGTGTTCGAAGGACATTAATGGCAATCTCGGCCATGTCATCTTCTGGCTGTGTCGTCTCTGATCAAGTGCTCGCAACTCTAAAGTGTAAGTACTGGGTACTGGAAGTGATGAGAGCTTTAACAGATATATCAAAAACTGATCTACCATTGTAGCATTCATGACGGCGGTTTCCAGCCATCCCATGCTCCCCCCGCTTCTCATCATTAGTATGGAGAATGTAAAAACAGAAATGTGTAGACTTGGCCTAGACATTGGTACGAACTGCTGATAAACATATTTATGTGTAGTGTATGTGTAGATATATATACGCTGGAGCAACCTATTTACGACGCCCTACCGTCCTCCTGCTATGCAAAGTAATCTCTCGCTCAAACGGCCCACATGCCACTAGACGGTCTTCTCTGTACAGTACTGAATCCATAAATCAAGCTCTGCCTCCATTCTTGTCCCTTTCCAATGACGACTGTATCCCGCCAAGGAGGATGATTCACAGCATCCACGGGTGCAGAAGGTTCCAGTGCCAAGCCCGCATATCTTTTGTAGATCACGTTGTCACCCTGGCTGGACGCTTTGCCAGATATGCTCCCATCAAGATTGTTGCCAGTATAGAGCTGGAATCCAGCAGCATCAGTACGGAGCTCGAGGACAATGCCAGTGGTAGGAGACGTCACCCGAGCGGCAGGGTTCGAGATTTGATTCGGCGACGCGGCAGCCGGCTTGTCGCGAAGTAGGTAAAAATGGTCGTAGCCGCGAAAGTGTGTCAGCTGAGACAAACCTTCTCGTAGAGGCTTCGGGGTCGTGAGATTCAAAGCCGGATCCCCTTGGTCGAAACGTACTAGTCTCCCACTTGGTACCTTATTTTCGGTTACCTCTAGATAACCCACCGCGTCGGGGATCTCAACAATGTGTTCCGTTACATCCGGCTCCTCTTGGCATCCAGATAAATTAAAATACGGGTGTGCGGTCAAATTAATCACCGTCTGAAGATTTTCGGGATTTCCTTCAGTCAAAGATGCCGTGTGGTCGATGACGAGATGGTATTCGGCCAAAGTGTAAGTGACTGAAACATGCACTTCACCGGGATAGCCCTCTTCTCCGTCTGCCGACGTGTACTCGAAGCGGAGGGTTGGAGGGTCTTGAACGAGGATTGTGGGGCGCCAGTAGCGCTTATCAAAGCCTCGCACACCGCCGTGCAAGTTGTTGGGTGGGTCATTAATTGGGAGGTTGTAATCGCGATTGTTGAGAAAGAAGTGGCCGTGAGTGATCCGGTTGCACGTGCGGCCTATCGTTGCTCCAAAGTACGTTTTCTTTTCTGCATCAACTGTGACGTAGTCTGTGGGATCATCAAAGCCTAGAAGCTGGACAAGGCAAACTGTCAGCAGTGGGCAAGTAAACAGTGAGAATCATGATCAACTCACCACGTCTCGATATTTACCGTCCTTGTCAGGCACCATTAGATGCGTCAACCTGGCTCCATAGTTGATGCACCTTGCGCTCAAGGAATTGGATTGGGTAAAGAGCTCAAAGACTTGAATGTCTTCTGGGACGCCGGGCACTACAGTTTGCTTGATGGGCATGTCTTCAAGTATCGTTTGCGTCCTGATGAGATTTGGCTTCAAGGTAGGGGAAGAAGCAAGATGAAAGCCCCAAAGCCCAAACACTTTGAACGAAATGGCGCGGGACCTTTGCCCACTTGGAACCGAGAGCCTGGCTCCTGGTAACTCAAGGTTAATCACGTGGCTTACGAGAGAATTCCGTGGTTCCAAAAGGAACGTTGCGGTACGTCATAGTGCATTCCAACCCAAAAACAAGGTTTTCCTCCAGCCCTTCCATCGTTGTGCTGCCCCTTTGCACGATGAGAAATACACTAGATGATTAGGGCATCGCATCGTCTTTAAAGTGGGATCACGTCGGAATGGAAGCGGGGCCCATGACGTCTTGAAGCAGAGCTGCTCAACAGCTGGAAACGACAGCAATTCCCAGCAATGCAACATCATCACAAGCCTTGTTTAAGGTCCATAGCAAAGTACCCTGGAAGAATTGCATGGGATCATCCCCCAAAAAGCTCCGATAGCGTCCGCTTGGATCGCTTGGACCATGGCAACAAGCTGGTTCCAAATGCATCCAGTGTCATTGCAACGCATAATGCATTCGAGTCTTATATTCCGGCTGCAGTGTGACTTGAAATCGCTGCAAGTCGTCGATTTCCACCCGAATCGAAGACTTGCAAACAAATCTGCCAAAACATCCATGTCCTCTTACGACTTTGCTGGAGGCTCCCTCAAATTGAAGGGGACCTCTGGAGGAATAAAAAAGTGAGTAACGGGGCATCTCGAGCATTGCTCTCCACATATTTTGACAATACCATATCCGACAGAAAGAAAAAGTCGAAAAACGACTCGAAAAAGCTCGCGAATGCAGTGATCGCTTCAGGGCATGATGCAACAAAGAATGATGTCGTTGATGAGACGCAAACTGTAAAAGAAAAGGAACCCCACATATATCGGAAAAAGACAGAAGCAGAGTTGAAGTTTGAAGAAATACAAAGGAAAAGAGTAAGCAGCAGCGTATCGCTTCATATGGTCCCTCTTGCATCTTGTCTTACGAGAGGCCGCAATGGAATTATAGCAAGCGGACAGAATATCAAAGATTGCCTCTCAATCTCATAAGGAGCGGGTAGCGGTATGTTCATATGCCAAGGGTTTTGTCTTGCGACACAGTGCATCGCCAGGTTTTGATCATGTTCATTCCTTTAGGAGTTCAATAAATATTTAGAGAACCTCTCCGAGCATTACGATATCCCTAAAGTTGGACCGGGATAAGCCCATTGTCCATCTGTACCTGTCGTTCGTGTGTACCATGAAATGATGAATGTAAATAAAAGGTGTAAATATAATATCTGCCCACACAGTGTCGTATTAAACAGCGATTGCTGGTAATAAATTACTACAAAGTAACAGTAATAATAGTTTAACTTGCTCCTAGTTTGGCACCTTCCTCGTCGCCCACCAGCGTTCTTCCAGAGTCAGCATGGACCACGGCACCCTTTTCTACCGTTATCTCATCCACGTCCATCTCAACATCCACCCCCCTCTTCTTCATCTTGTATGAAATGACGGCCGGCCAAATACCGCCCGCAAACCCACACAAAAAGCTCGCAACTAGGGACGATGCCACCAACCACGCCGGTCGATGCGTGTAGTCGTTCGCCCAAACCCACATGGAAACAGCCATAGGAACTTGGAACCATCCATTCAAATTTTGGAGAAGGATAATGGACACCAGCGTTGTCCGTGGAAGAGGCGGAGGAGCATTGGAGTCAGCAACAACCACTCGGCACCAAGGTGTGTGCCGGTCCTCCAGCTTGCGGGCCGATGGTCCGTGTCGACCGTATACACCACGACAGAGTAGCCACAGATCCACTGTCCGTTCCGGAAAAAGTAACAAGGCATTCAACGTAAAGCACGAGTTCAATATCTGACTTGTGATCTCAATCCACTGGTCTTTTACATGCTTATCGGAGAATGTAATCATGCCCACAAGACACATGAATAGGATGGCGCCTGAAACAATGATAACGAGAAGAAGAGAGGCAAAAAAGACATTTCGTGGTGTGACATATGGTCGGAGAGTAACCAGAGTCAGACGAGGTGGGAAGATGCTTGTACGGAGAGACGGCAGGGATGGAGAGGTGGGACTAGGACAAGTTGCCTTTGGTGCATCTGGCGGCATGGTAAGTGTAGGAGGTCCCATGTGTGAGAGGAGTGAAGGGAATGGCGTGAGGAAATCCCGTTTGCAAATGGGGAGCGACCAGCGCTCTGTTCCTGCAAGAGCAAAAAACTCCGAAAGCCTGCTTTAACGACTTGGTTCCAAGAGTTATTTTGATCACAAAACAAACCGCAATCCAATAATGGAGGGCAAAAACCAAAATAATAAATTCAAAAAGTAAAACACACACAAAAAAAAAGAATAACAACAATTGCCCTCCAACAAAAGAATACGTTTGTAAAATCCAAATGCTATCAACCAATCTTGACCATCTTCCCCAATAAAATTGCAACCATTACGCCTTCTTGGTGTGTCGAATGCATCACAAAACCCATGCTCCTATTTCCCACATTTGCACCTATAAATTCCAATTGTATCCACATTTCCTTCCCTTAAAATCCGTACCCTTTCGTTGAGCATGCTACGTTCCATATTTGCAGCTCTGTGTCGTAGTCTTGGTTGACAGGTACATCCACATCCACTAGTTGCTTGTCACGTATATATATCACCCAAACCTTGTCGTCGAGAGCACCTCCCTCGCCTCAGAACCTGCCAACGGGTTGCAATCGAAAAATGTGTTGGAAATCCAATGCAGAGTCCATGACGCAGTGCAGAAATTCCGGGTTGGTATTCAGGGTGCGCATGTTCTGCGTGGGAATGATTTGCTGCAATTCTCCGCTATCGACGTGCCGAACTTCTATAAATGATGGTTCAAACGCGATTATATATGGCGGAACCAATGCTAACGAAGGGTCGGACAAAAAATTAGGTACTTGCACAAGTGGGTCATAGAAAGCAAGTCCCATTACCAAAAGCATTAGGATATCCCGTCCAATATATCATCCAATCTCTGTGGGATTTCCGTCCGAGTCGATCGACATAGAATGCAAATTCTGCAGAAGAAGGAAAGTTAGATTATAAAACGCACAACGAGGTCTACGCGAAAACTTCACACAGCTAACCATTGTAACAGAGTAAAAAGTCCCCGTCCCGAATGCGGAAAACGCTGATTGGTTTGACGTCCGACCGCTTGTGAACAAAATCGAGGTTTTCGTCGGTGGGATCCAGTAATCCTGAAATTATTTGGAGTTAAATGACAATGATCACTTATGTATCGTCAAGACTGGAAATGAACCTTGCGTATCAAGACTGTTCAGATCCACAATCTCGAAGCCCTTTGTGCATCCGACGCAGATTTTCGATCTGAGATAATGTATCGAGCTTGATTCAGTCGGCACGTAAAATTCCTGTGTTCAATTAAAACAACAATATGAGTACAAGGTCAGATAGGAGGCTACCAAGGATACACCGCCTCGCGGGTTGTGGCAAACTGACCTTGAACATCTTCATAGAATCACTGTCTCCGAGCAGGAATTTTCCAAATTTGCCTCTTTTCTTTGAACTTCCCACATCCTGGGGCTCAAACACCTTCACCGTAGAATTCAAAGCCGTGATTCTCACCGCCGAGACGAGAATACGATTATCGCAGAGGCCCTGCTTAAAGAAGGATATGTGGGACGCCACTTTCTTCCCCTTCCTTGCCACAAGGTTTGCTTCTTGTTCTGTAACGTCCAGCACGTCCAGCGGGAACGTTATCAAATGTTTTTCTGCATATTTTGAACGTAGGAGGATAAAAATGATACGCCAGTAAGCCATGGCAAACGTATGTCGCGCGCATTCAAACCTACCGGCTAGCAAGGTCAACATGTCATGCTCAGGAAGTACATCCACTTGCTGAATCTTCTCCAAGTCAATAACTCGTTTGAAAAGCTTATCAGCGTCCACCTGCACAGCCTGGGACGAGGGACCGACGTAGAGCCCGTTATCCGTTCCCAATATCAACTTATTGCCCATAGACACTGAAGAATTGACCTTGTTCGTGTAGGGAAATGCAGTATCCAACATGGTAACGATCTCAAACCGCCTCTTCTTTTCCGTCACGGCTAACTTTTGCTGCTCGATCGCATCGCGCCATGATCTTCGATCGGCCTGGTTCGCCGCGTACAGAGTGTACGTCGTCCCTGCTCGACCAAGATGGACAAGGGAGAAGGGATATCCTTTTGTCGCGGTCTCGCCTGGCGGGGTTACCACGCTTGGTCGCGAGCTAACCATATTCATTTGCTTTGATACTGTTGAATTATGGGACAACGACGTGCTTGGGCTGCTTTTGTGACCGGAGGAAAATAGGCCAGATCCCCGACGTTGTGCTGTCCCACCTTCCAAAATGTGAAGCATTTCAAGTGGTATCGGCTACGCTGAGAGAATCAGCGTTGTTTCCACAAAAAAAAAAGGATTCTGGTCACGACTCACCCGCTTGTACACTTTATAGAAGCCATTCTTTTTCTTCTTGGTGAGCAGTAAAACATGGTCGAACAAAAACACTTGGACATCTATCTCGTTTCCATTTCTTCGGAGGACGAGAGATCCTTCCCGGACTATGGTTCGGCCTTCATTTGAAAGGCCGAGATCCTAGCGAGTCCCAGGATTGTGAGAAGGATTTCTGCAACATCCAGTCATCGATGGGTATCTCACCAGTGGTTCCCCGGGATTAAAGATCAATTGGTTCTGCAATTGATGCAACTTTAATAAATTCTCGGCTCGTCCCGCTTCTCTGTTGATTTTGCTCAAAACATCTTTAATGACGCTGATCGCTTGCGGCAATAAAGCTCTATCGGGATGATTCTCCGGTGACTTATCCAGAGCGGATCTGAGAAGCAGCGGATATCGCCCCACGCGCGTAGTCGGCCGAGCCAAGAAACTTTGTATAGGAAGTTTTCGACATTCTGGTTTCCGCTCACAATCCTGAAAAAATCAGTGAGTATCCTAAGAAGCCACGGCTTAGTTTCCCGCGTTCTACCATGACATACCTGCAGGAATTTTGCAAATTCCGGGTTCATCGCCCGTTCGTGATCCAATGCGCTCTTTGCATACACCTGGCGCGCCCCGTAGTCGACGTAAGCCTCAAACGTGTCAACTACGCTCATGAATATATCTCCAATCTTATCAACAATTTTGTTCTCTTGCTGTCGAGCAACGAGTTTCCTCAACAGCTTCGAGTTGATAGTGTGCAGCTGCCTGAGGTTCAAGAAGACGTCATTAATGAAGCCATCCCGTCGACTGGGGTCTATAATGTCGCTCTTTCGCAATGGTTCCACGAATACCTGGATGCGATGCAACAAACATATTAGGAATCATTAACTTGGTGGGAGGGAGGTAGGCAGTGAAAGCATACCGATTGTATCAATTCTAAATCGGCAACGAATTCCCGTTCCGTTTGGATAGTTTCAAATATAATCTCCTGTCGCTTCCTTTCCGTTGCAGACACAGATTCTACGATCTCTTTCGGAACCGATGTCGACCATAGGTGTCCCTACATGGTATATGAGACATTGTACCTTAGACCATCTGTATGTCAGGAGAGTTTTTACCTTTTTGTCCTTGTCGGCTAAAGAAGCCCGGCTAGGACTACGTTGTAACTGCGAGCTTGTTTGACTTAGCAAACGAGTTTGCTGCAAATACAAAAGCAATCAGTTGAATGAAAAACGACAGGATAAAGATAGACCTATACCTGTTCCAAGCGTCTCGGACAGGCAATGCTGTAGCAAAGTCGGTCACGCGTGCAGGTGGGAGAGTAGCAGTCCGTCAGTAAGGTAAAGACTCCATTTGGCAGGCCTCCTTCTTCAGGATCCGCAGTAGCGTCGGGGATATCAGCTACGAGCGGAGTTACTGTTCGGGCTTGGAACTTGTAGAGCTCATTTGAACTGTCCCGTAGGCGGTGATTATAGGTAACATCATGAAAGAACTTTTGAGCATCCAATGCTCGACCAAGTAGTAGCGCTAAATTCCGATCCGTGGTTTTGATGATAAAGGCAATTGTATCCTGCCAGTAGCGTGGACATTGATCAATGACCTTTCAGAGGTGGTGCAGACCGAAAGGAATGAACTCACCACAGCATCGCGTCCAACAAAGCAATCCGTGTACTCTAGAGAATCTTTGGTGTGTGTAGATAGCGGTACTTTAACTCGAAAGGCATCCGCCACCTTCGACAGAAGTGCGGGATAGACCATTGGTATTCTAACATCTTCCGAGTCACGTTTATGCAGGCTGCTGTGCTCGCTGTCGAATCTAGGAGGTGGCTGTGGGACTCCCGAGCTTCGACGGCTGCCTAGAAACCACGCCAAAAATCGCTTCAGAAACTAGTGTGCGCTGAGAGTGCAAATCTCCAGCCACCATAGCAGAAGATCTCTCGAAGCTAACCCCGCGTTTGTTACAAGTCCACCCATCCACCTATACATATACCACTTACAAATGTCCAACGGTCGGTACGACTCACCTGGGATGGAGGGTGGAGATGATGGAGGAACTGACGAAGCACTACGCCGCTGTTGAGGATATCGAGGTTCTGGTGGTGGTAATACGGACACTGGCTGAGGGCGCACGCCGCCCTGTAGCTGCGATGGCGGGACAATATGTTCATTGGCAGTCGGCCGTTGATGAGGATGAGGTGGAAGTGAATGCTGCTGTTGATGCTGATGCTGTTGATAATAATGATTTTGATTGCTGTGATGAATTGGTTGCTGTTGCTGCGGCGGGTAATCAGGGCGCACAAGGGGCGGAACAAATGGGACGGGAGCTGGAGGTAATGGACGGTTGTAGTGCGGCATGGGACCATCGTAAGGTCTCTCCGCATAAGGATTCATTGCAGGTGACATGTAAGGTACAACATACGGTCGCTGGAAGCCTCCGTTCTGCGGGTACCCTGTCGGAGGGAAAAAGGGACGCATGGGGGGTGCGCCGTTCGGCAGAGATCCCGGAGGGAGACCGTCTGGTGGAGACCCGGCTATCAGAGGACTTCTACCAGGACCTCCATACTGGGGAACTTGACCCTGTGAGCCCGGTGGCAAGTAGAAATGCCCGTTTCCCGCAGGCTGCCCTAACATTGGTCGGCCAGCAGGAGGTGGTTGCATGGCCGTCTAGGTGAACCCAGGTGCCCACCCGTATAATGTATAGATCCTCGCACAATCTGTTTTCGTGAGAAAGGTGCCTGCCGTGCTAGGTTGTCCACGCACACGTTCGCTGTTCGATGGGAGGAGAGTTGACAATAGGGTGGAAATTTAGCCCTTTCACTCCGTGCAGGGTTTGACAGTGACAGCACTTTTGGCGGCGACTTCCGAGATGCAAGCGGCCACTCTTTAAGCAAACGACCTACCTTGTGAGTCCCTCCAATCCAGCGGTCACCCGACGTCGCTGCCTTGGCAAGTCTGTACTGAAAATGAGAACGTGGAGGTCGTCCAAAAGTCAATTTCCTACCAGCCAAGTCGCTTTTCCTTGAATAGTGCGGCACAAGGTCACATGATCAAGGCTTCAGGGTCGTGCCATGATCACCGTTTGGGGGCTGAGGACTCAATTTGCTTTTCGAATCGAGTATTTGCATAGATTAAACAACAGGCATCCAACTGGGTACGTACATTATCTACGGAATATGCGTGTGGTCTGACGGTCGCTGGACAGACGTACGCGGCATTGTCGCTGCTGGTATGGCAAATGACCACATTTGTTTTTGGTTTGATGGATGGTGCACCATCAGAAGGCATTATGCGCCGTGTGCGGGAAAGTCAACATAATGATCAAAAGCGGGGAGCAAGTTACATTGCACTCTGTATTAATTTGATATACGACGATTCTCAACAAGGAAGGCTAGTCATGATAGTGCAGCAAGATATGTACCTTTTATGGTATTATTTTGCTTATTGCAATATAGCAGAAATCAAAAACTATGCAGTTGCAGCCATCCCATGCCATATCAGACCTGTAGGTAAATGAGCAACATACTGTTTGGCGTGCTCAAAGAGCAACTCTGCTTGCTGCAAGTTCCCGGTGAGATAATCGAGAAGGATCGCCCTTCAAATAAGAGTTTAAGTCATGAGTGTGACGACAACACCTTGTGAGCAGCCTTACATTGTCCATACGAGCCCTCGCTTTGGATTCAAATTAAGGGAGGCATACAAAATATGCTGACAACCAACAACGTTTCCAAGTTGCAAAGCAGCTTTCGCCGTGCTGCAAAAGAGTAATTAAATATCACTTGCGAGCACTTTGCCGACAACATTAGAGACTTACAGCGGAGAAGCACCCAACGGTAGTTGGCCATGCACAACCAAGTCAATGAGTTCAGCTTGCTTATCAGCAGGGTATGCTGTAAAACACACCTCCCATAAACGGCATGAGAGGGCGAGGTCCTGTAAACCGGCAAAAAGAACATTAAGCGCCCCTTCCCGACAAAAAAAAAGACGTAAATGACGGAGCGTGCAAGACATCCAGACCCTTAGGGGAACCATCTTCATAAATTCCATAGTGGAGCTCTGAGGCCGTCCAGGGTGAGGTATTTCAACCTTGATATCCCGTAACGCTCTGCCGAGAACAGACATCGTCCTTTTCATCGCATCTTTGGGGATACTGTCTTCTGGTCCCGCGGCCAGCTCAAACCGGAGATACCTAGCAATCAGCAAAATCAGTAAATCATCGACAGGGTATTTCAATTAGAGAATCCGTTCACGCACTCCATCCACAAAATATGTCGACTATCCGCTTCCTTCACTGCCTCAACAGCATGATCAAACGATTGACGTATCTCTCGCGGTGCCTCCCCATCAGAAATATGAAGAGACTGCAACATCAGATAATTCAGCCACAAATATACATTGGATTTCAGCTGAGTCCTATCAAGGTGTGGGTGAACCTCAGGCGCTCTGTGGGTAGGAACACTCAGAGCAAGGGCTTTCCGATACAACAACAACGCCTCATCCACAATGCCACCTATGCTCTGCGACGGCAAGGTATGAATCTTCAAAGATCCGGATCAGTTGAAAATAACAGGTGGTTTAAACGTTCGTCATTCACGTACGTCGTCTAAACCAACAAAAATGGCTCGCACACAATTAACCAGGATGCGAATCAGGTCGTCCCAATTTCCGCTGACCAGCGTGAGCTTCGCATATCGATTCCACAGGGCAAACTCTTCTGGTACTCTTTGCAAGTACATCTTCATCGCATTCATTGCCTTGGGGACTTCGCCGAATGACTGAACAGAATATAAGACGGAGTATAAACATATGCATCGATTTAGTCTTACCTCCTCAAGCAAGCCGTGCAAGTCCCACAGATCAGGGATGTTTGCATGCGCTTGAATTGTTTTCATCAAATAGGTTCGTATCTCATCAGGTTCCTGCCTTGCCACTTGCCGCAGAAAGTTGCAATAGTTTCGAATCAACGCGACGTAAGGCATCCTCTCCCCTTCTTGGGTAAACATCTTCCAAGATGTTATTATGTGATCGAATATGCTGTGTATGTGTTCTACTGAAGTGTCTGTGTCTCCCGGGCGGTTCCATCTTTTAAGCCACATAACCTCCCAAAAACGTCGCTTAACTAAATAGTGATAAGGATAATCGTGGAACAGGTCACACGGTAAATCTTCAAAGTACAATAGGTGAAGATACGTTAACCATGCCAATGCTAAATCAGCTTTTGATAGGATTTCGAATGCCACCGTTTTACATAGATCGGGGAGAGCCGCCCCAGTCGAGACACCATCGCCTGCAGTGTCGATCAGTATAGCAGTGGGTGAAGTCGCTGTTAGAAAGGCCCATAGCCAGGATTTGGCGTTTTTCACTCTGCCGTCATCCAAACATATCCGTGTGATTTGTAACACCACATCAATAAGAGCACCTGTAGAGTTAACACATCCGATTTAGTTGAATTGACGTTGCAGCCATGAACTAGACAAGACAACCTTGGTATTCCGACCCCGAGATTAGGGCATCTATCATCCTCTTTAAAACTTCCTCTTTTCGAGCATTCGCCGTTTCCCACAGAAACCAGCGCCATCCGAGCTGCAAAGACTTTGGGAGAAATTGAAGCGCCTGCTCAAAGCTCTCTCGTACGTCCTCCTCTTTCCCTCGGCGACAAAATAATTCCAAGTAGAATTCCCACAGAACCTCTGAACTGCGGTTCGCTTGCAAAGCTCGTGATAGAATGTTCAAGACTTTATTTAGATTCCCAGAAGACTTCTCCAGCTCTTTATTTGTCAGGTCGGGCAGTGCTTCGGTGGCATAGTTCACCCAGTTTTCAACTGTACGTGGGTATCTAGCGACCAGCATTTCAGAATCTTCTTCCGAAATTGACGCTTCGAAGTATCGTCCATTCTTCACTTTTTCTCCATTTGCAATCTTTTGGATTCCTGATATTAGGATGGGTACGCGCGGGGGAAGATGCAGGACTGGTGGAGCGAGGCTAGCAGTTTCGGCTGTGTGGCTATGTAGACCAGTCGATTGCGTCTCTTTCTCCACATCCTGGCGATATGGCTGGGTCGGACAATTGGCACTGTGGTCACTTCTTAGCAATCCCTTCAGGTCATGCCGGCGCCCAAGAGATATTGATATGATGCTGTCTTCTCGCGGTTTTTGTTGATGAATAGCCCGTGTAAGGTCACCTATCGCAGAGACTTTGGCACCTGAAGCCTGCCATCCCTCCTTCAACTCCCTTATCTTCTCAAGAGGCAAATGATTAGGGGTGGTGTAGGAAATCAAGTCCATTACCATTTCTTCCTCTTTTACAACAATCAGAAACGGAGATTAATCTTCATCCAAGGGCAAGGAGTAAGTAAACCTTAAATACCTGACATAGTGATATCGCGAAAATGCTGCCCTTTGCACTTCTCATCAAAACATTTTCCGCCTTCCAATTCAAAGCGGCAGAGATTCTGGAAGGGGTCAACTTTATTGCTCCATGTTAAAGATTTTATATCTTTGTCATAGTCTTTGCTGAAGCGGAACGATCTGAACCTCGACAGCGTGCTATTATACGGAGAAAGCTTCTTCTTACACACTCCATCCCCGGCCGTGTCATGCTATACCGGCCGGAGATAATCGTTATTAAAAGCAAACGGCGTAGAATGACAACTTGGTGCACAGGGCGTACCGTGACATTTATACTGTGGACCTCTTCACGCTCACAATTCCACCGACCGTTCGCTGGGAACGGAGACTTGTACACATCGAAGATCACACCCAAATCACTCTCTCTGCGCAAATAACCGCACACTGCCATCAAAGGCTCGATCGTCACGTCCTCCTGCCATGGCAAATCACCCTGTAGCTTCTCCAGTTCTAAGTCTGGGAAACACGCGACCTGCTCTCGATTCACACCAACTGGTGACTCAGCGTGGTTGGAAGTATCAATGGCTGATACCGTCTTTTTCAAGAACTGTACGAAGTGTGTATCGGCACGCTGTACGTCACCATGCTGTGTTTCGGGATTGGACAATTTGAGGCGCTTTGATTGCATTCCGGTAGAACTGGAATTGCTACGTTTGGCCCCAAGGCGTTCGGGCTGCGGTTCTTGTGGCTGAGATTCCTTAGTTAAATCGAGAATCTCTTGCCGTTTTGCTTTGATCGTTTCATGAAGACGAGATATTTTGCTTCCGTGTGCTGATATGTCTTTATTCAGCAGGGAGAGTTGACTGGCAAGCTCTTCCTCGACCTTCAAGCATGACGCAACGGTCATCTCGTCCTGTTCGATTTGCCTTTGTAATTCTTCTAGCAGTGCACGTCGCTCTGTTATCGCAGCTTGAGCTTTGTTTCTCTTTTCATGCACTTCCTGGATTTGAGTCTGTAATCTAGTTCGCTCGCCCTCCTTTCCAACAACTTCAGCCTGTGCAGCGGCAAGGGAGGTTTCGTTATATAGTACTGCCGCCTCTAGTTGTTGCTGGCGCAAATGACGGGCGGCAGACACCAACGTGCTGAGCTCTTCGCCGGTGGTAGTGCTTTCTGCCGCCGCAACAGGAGCTGCGGAGATCGTGCTGCTTGACACCACTGCTTTGCTTCCCGCGGATGGTTGCACTGCCGCGGTCGCAGGTGCCCGTACCTTGGATGCTTGATTTCGAACTGGGAGCTCAGCCCCAGATATATTTCCGGCGCTAGAGCTAACGTCTGTGACAGGTGCTTGTAGTGGCCCTTTCGCCTCGGCCTTCCGCTTTTTTGCTGCGATCAGACGCATTTTGTTTTGAAGAGCCTTCTTTTGCTGTTCTAACTCTTCCATCCTCTTCCGTACCGCTTCCATCTCTGTCGCAGTTTTCATTTTTACAGCTCTGTGGTTAGGTTCGCTCGCAGGCTCATTGACGTCCTCTTCTTCCGATTCACTAAGGTCGATGACGTAGTTTATGAATCTCTCACGAATGAACGGCCGCGGCTGTGCATATCCGGCAGTATAGGGAGACACGTTGTTCAATTCAATTGCTGTCGGTCTACTGTGCTTACCCTCCCTAACGGAACCCCCAACTGAGCGCTAACATCAGCACAAAAAATGGTGAAAGGAGAGGCAGTGACGAGTACCTTTCACAGTTTCCCAAACACGATCGACAATCCGCATCAATTCATTTTCCTCTAAATCCATGTCTTCACATATTTCTCCTTCTTCAGTGTCACTCTCCTTTTGGTGACCGCTGGTGATTTCCCCGCAAGGCAGGGAAGATGTGCAGATCGAGTCGCTCGTGGTGTCAGTAACAGGAAGTTGAGGGGCAGACTCAAAAAGAGTTATCCATGGATCATCATTTGGCGCTGCATCAGCTGCTCTGGTGATCTCCTTCGTGCATATATCGCCGCTCATATTGGCGGGCGACACTGGTCCATCGCTTTCATTCTTCACCTCTGAATTGAGAAGGTCGCTCTGAGGGAACTTGGCAGGAACAGCCTTCCGATTTCCGTCCAAACTGTTAGGCAGAGGTCCCTTTTCTGCCGCAGGTGAGGAATTGTCTTGAAAAACTACGTCACCGACGCACGCCGTCAGTACGGATCGCTCGATCCCCAACTGCAATATCTGCGCAGTTGTAAACCCATTCTGCAGAAGCATCATTAGCTGATTTCTCAGGGAAAGCCACTGATTGGGGGAACTTATGAAGACTTGTCAACAAGAAGGAGTAAAGTGCCCGGTTAGCACTCGGCGACGCACCGCCCAACTGTCTGACTTGCGTCCCATACCCGAAACTTGCATCTCCGGAGGAAGTCGAGCCATGTAGGCCACCTGGGCAAAGTCCGGTTGTTGCTCTAGCAGCATCAACATGGAAATCTCCACAGTGGGACAACTTGGCAACATGAACCTGTACCAACATGAGATTTACGGTTAATATGATAATCTCAACGGTAAATCAATAGACTATGGAAGTCCGACCCGGAAGGGACCATGGTTAGGGTGGGTGTACTTGTGTAGTTTTGACCGAAGATTTTGGGAAACGTCGTTTTGGGGAGAGGCCTTCAGCTCGTGATCAATCCCTACGGACTCAGACCCATTAGGGTACACATGGCAGGACGCTGTTGTGAAGACACACCACAACCCTCTAGGCGTCAGTGTTGGCGTCGAGATGCATTTCTCTGTTTGTAATGGATCGAGATCACCGCTGCGCACCGTAGGCGATGGGGAGGGTGAAGACTGTCCAGGCTGTGGCTTAGGTACTTTCGGCTCCGACGTCAACTGCGTTTACCGTCTTACCTTGCACCAATTTTACAGCAATATCCTTCCCGAAGTTCTCCTACTGAGCGTTCTCCACAATTCAACGCGATGTCTGGCCAGTTCGTCTGCTTGATTTAAAGATAAGAACCCAATAACGCGACATTCGAGGCAACTGATGGTGACATCTTTCAGTGATAATCAGATATCTTTCACCTTCATGCGGACCCACTGAAGGGACTCAAGTCGCCGCAGGAATCCTTGGTGCTCTCGCAGTTGCCGAAGTTGGCCTTGCTTATGGTCGATGGCTGAGTCTCCACATTGAGACCGACGCGGGCATGCCAGAGCACAGTTCAGAAGGTCGGGTCGCAAGCAGACCAAAGTTGAGGAAGACTGTGATAGAAATGAAACAAAGGTTGGGTTGGGTGATCAATGACACAAGAATCACGAAAAGAAACATAAGTAGATAAAGACGGCCAAAATACAGAGCATGAAGGAGAAGAGGAAAGAGAAACTTTATTGATATCATGCTTGGAGAGATGAACTGTCTCTGCAGATACGAGCTGCTTCTACATTGTCGTGATTCCATTAAGATAATTTCTATCATCAATTTGTACTTATTATGACATTCCAAGCATTCTTCACTAAAGATCTGTCGAATTGTTCCTCATGCATCCACCTGGGAGCAAAAATCGAAACCGCTCCTTTTTGGCAATTAAATGTTGTGGTAGGTGGATTGCAGATGCTGATTTATCTAGCTTGCCCCATTTGCTCCAGAATTCCCTGTAGCTGTACGCCTCTGGCAGCATACCAAAGATATCAGATCCTTCGCAGATGACTTTTTGAATTCTTGTTTCATCAAGTAAGCCTTCATGTTTGACTCGATCAGAGTGCGAGTAGGCTGTCATCTTGAAGACAAAGTCTTTTATTGTCCGAAAGCAGAATGAGCAATGCCATCCTGCATCAACTAGCAGAAAGTCGCTAGACCGAGAATGCCGATAATAGGTGGAGGAGGGCTCGTAACGGTGCAACTGAGCTCGCCAACTATCCATGCCATTTCCATAAGGAAACTCGAATGAATACATGTATGATCGTAGTTGAAGATGCAGCGGAGACGGGATGCCCGTGCAGTTCCCAAGGAGTCCAATGGTGTGACGGGCAGGAATCTCGTCAACGTCCGACATAATAACCCAGTCACCCTCTTCAACATTGACTTCCCGCAACAAATCGTTCATCGCCACTCTCATGGCATTTTCCACTTTAAATGGATCCTCTCCCTTCTCCAGGTGAGGTAAAGTAGTAACACGGTGCACTATCTTATTCGCTGCGAAGGAAAAACGCTCTTGGTTCTGCTGGAAGGCTAGCGGTTTAGGAAGACCGGTGAATGTTGATTCTAAAGCAAACACGATTAGCAAGAAGGCTTCTTAATTTGCCGGCGATGCTTCAAGCCGGGTAGTAAAGGCATTACCAGCTTCTAAAATGAGAAATTTGTCGACAACCGGTAGAAGCTCTCGCAATCTAATTTCTAAGAGATCCAGCTCCACGCTAAATATTATCGCGTCGAAAACTTTTGGCACATGGTCCCCCTCATTCCTCCAACTCCAGCTGTTGGCAGCACAAATATCAGCGCCCGATATCCCTTCCGCGTAGTAATGTGGTATGATTGTCCATGGCGTCCCTGGTGAGTCCCATATAGGTCTGAACAAGTACGCACTTGTTTCGAGAGTTGAACGCCCATATAAGACGGCGAAGAGTCCGACGACGACCAAGACAACTCCTAGGCAACGAAGTCTGAAAGGGATGCGACGATAAAACAACATTCCTCAGGTGCTGACGATGATGACTTTCTGCGCAGCAGCGTGGAGGCCACTTTAAATGTGGTTCGAGTGTAGATACGTAACCATCTGGACCGACCAGCGTAGGCAGATTTGTAGATGCCATTAATAATGCAAGTAGGAAACTCAACTGAACTTCCGCAACTCCCAACCAGGAATTGGTGTGAAAGCTATGATGAGACTCTCGCTAATGAAGGGAGAATAAGGTACGCAGCTCTAGGTACTCGTCATGTAGGCCAAACTCTAGCCTACGAAACTCAACTCAGTAGCGAGTTGTCGGAGTGATGATGAAAGTCAGTCGAGGAATTTACAAGTGGTTCTGACATGGTTGACCTCCATTCCCGTGTCAATTGGGGAGTGTGGCAGGTCCCACTGGTGAATGAACAATATCTAGGCCTGATCTGAGCTCTGTCCGTAGATAATTTTTTTCCCGGATACCCAACCATCTAGTCTGCATGATAGTAACCGTTTCCGTTTCCCGACAGATGTATGACCTGGTCAACCCTAAATCTTATTGCTGTGGCCTCCTCAAACGGGGCCCAGACACCGCGAGGGGTGACTGGAAAGCGGAAGCGAGATCGCAACAGGTGAATAAGTCTTGATATATGCTGCACCAAGCGGCCATCTAGATAACAAAGCTGCTCCGTATCCCACAAGAGAATCATTGATGCGTCCGCATATTTCTATATTCCAGTCGACTGAGGGTGGTAATCAATTGGTAGAAATCTGCAATTTACATCGAGTCCCGGAGCTCCACGGAGGGAATGCTATTACTTGTGTACAATGGGACCAGCATGGAAAGTATCTGAGCTCGGTGGATCAAACTGGCCGCATAATTATATGGCAGCTGAAGGCAAGCTATTCCCTCAACTTGCGCATGATGTAATCTACGTTCTTGGAATAATCTTTTGGATCGTTTCAGGGATGTATTAATCAGTGGGACGCTGTACATACGGTCGATTTGGATGAGCCGGTTGTTGCATTTCAATGGCTACAAGAGGATCGATTGGTACGGCTTGGTATCGAGCGCACAGAGTAGCAGAGGTTTAGCTAATGGCCGACATACAAAGTGGGGTGTAGATTTGAGTTCTGGAAAATTCGCACCGACACAGATGTCGGATGCACAGGCTGGTGCTGGTTTATCTTACTTCCGCACGCCGTTTATGGGACCAAAGCCTCCCCTAAGCGACCCGGGCTTTATTGTGTTATCACGCTCTGGCAAGGTAAACTGAATGTTTTGCCTTATGCGCTGCCCATCGAGGTAGTTCAGAGCGTCTGATGGCTATCATATCACAGATACACGTCTTTCAGTTGGTATCGAGTGGACAGGTGGAGACCTTCTCGGTGCAAATACCCGGATTAGAAGTTTTGGACACACATATGGCTGTCGATGGAGCGCCCGTTCACCATGGAAAAGCGGGAAATGGAGTCACTCATGCGGATATACACCTGCGCAAGGGTAAGGAGATGAGGATAATTCTTTAAATAGTGACAGAATTCTGACATATCATACCAGCAAATAGCTTCACGGCCGCAATCTACTGCCCGGACGCACTCGATTCAAGTGTATGCCTCTATGACTTCCAAGTGAATTTTTCGTCACTTCGTAAGTTTCTACGTTGTGAAGTGATGCAACCGGTAAAGCGCTGTGCTGATATTGCAGTACCTGCATAAGTCATCCATTGCACTGGCAGGCGAATCTTGCGACGAGATCAAGGCGAACATACCGCAGCAATGATATCTGACGGGGCACTGAGCCACCTGCGAATACTGGGGCAATCAAGGGTCATCTTTGTTGTCAGCAACAGAATGCCAGACGCCGGGGAGCTTTTGGATCGCAAGGGAGCTCCAAGTGATGACGACTCTAGAGGGAGTTCGGTATATATTTGCGAGTGGACGTCTATGTCGGATGACAATCCAAGTAATGACTCCAATCAGGTGAGCGATTCTCTCGGGCACCAATGAGGCGACAATCTTGTTCTGGGTTGATGTTTATGTTACATAATTTCATAGGGTTGGGCCATCTCTGCAAACTATCATGTCACCGGAGATTTTGTCTCTGCTTTAGAAGTTATGGAACGATCGGAGAGTGGAAGAAGCGATGGCTCTCGGGTTATTCTGTTAGGGTACTCTAGTGGCAAGTGCGAGATGCGAGATGGTGACACTTTGTTGAAGACCGATCTCGGCCGGTTCACATTTTCGCCGTACAAAGACTCAGCAACAGAGAATCTTTCGGAACCAGCTATTCAACAAGCAGCAGGACGTGAGACAGCAATTGCGACAGGACTGGATGAGGATCCAGGAATTAATACGAACAGCCCCGCATCGTGTCTGACCGAAGGAGACGGGATATCTGAAGTTCATAGGGCTAGCACGGAGCCAGCTCACGGAGATTACCAGAAAATGTCTTCAATCTGCGGAAATTACAGCTCCTCTGGCGGTTCTACCAAGCGAAATGGGTGGAATTTGCCCATCATAAATTTTGCTGTATCTCCGAACAGCGTCGAGATTCTTGTTGCTAAAGATGATACCGAAAGAGGGGTCATCATCGATCTCATGAAACATGATATTGAAAATATTGAAGGTAAGGCGTATGCCTCCATATGCAGCAAGTGGCTCAGTATTTTTCCTCTGCATGATAGCATTAGAAAGCCATACGATAGTAGAAGCCTTATCTACTAAACTCGCTATTGCGTTGGCAAACAGAGTTGAATACATAGACCTGCTGTTTGCTACCAGAGCATATGTAGATGAAACGGGACTCAAAGGTGAGTAACTGGGGTGCGTTGAGCAGTCTGTTCTGCAACTACTGGTTCTCATATCTCCGAACGCCGTAAGATCTTACCATTCAGATTATGCGACGGGTTTATGCCAAGCACGCCGAAATCATGTCATTGTCCGGTTGGACCCCTGCCACTACTTTTCCCTACAATGCCGCCCTGTCGGTTGAAAATGGTCCTGTGGGCTTACAGCTTGCCATGTATCGGTATGTGGTGCGGAACCGTCCGGCTGTTGGCCAGATCTGACTTATCATGTATGCAATATCTGTCATTCTGGTTGGAAAGGATGATACCTAGTCATGAGCAGCTATATGCCAACACTCAAGTTTGGATCCAGCTACAAAGTGTATTGGCCCAGTGCTATTCGGCTTTTGAGCAACCGGAAGCTGCGTGGGAGGTCATAGGTAAGGATTCTTCGAAGAAGATGACGGTTTTATTCCTCAGCGATATTGATGCTTGCCCTTCTCAGCAAACTTACTCCAGAAGTCGGACGTTCAAGACTTGGAACGAGCTGGCAAACTTCAAGCTGCCATGATCGTCCGAAAAGGTATGGAGACTTGGTAAACGTTGATCAGCTTCCTTCATCTCATACTATCCGTCCACGAACCCGGCAGAATGCCTCCAACCTCTTGTGGCTTTTGCCCTGTGGTTGTCGGATTTCTGTACAACCCTTTTGCGTCAGGTGTACTGTTTGTTGAACATGGAACAGAAATCTTTGGAGACAGCGGGTGAAGGGCGCCCACTTCACCGCTACCCAAGTGTGCTACCCTTCCTCTTCCACACTGGCATACGGCGAACTATTTTGTCGATACTTTTCATAATGATCTATCTGGAGTACAATATTCATCTCCGCAGATCAATGTGGAAGAACAACGCAGAGCTACAGGGTTTCTTGATCGAATTGGCTCTCCTATTTAGGCGCAGTCGGGTAAAATTTGTGCCCTTCGCTGGCTTCCTAGCGGACATAGGCAAGGAAGTTAGTGAAAAGCTGCAAGAGCAGAGTATTGATGAAACCCAGCGACTGATAATGGAGCAAAACATGCTCGTTCAAGGGACAGTAGATGAGGCATATACTAGTAGTCTTTCGGCGGTGAGAACGGCATTCGAGACAAGAATATGCGACATCTTCCCTCCAGACACCCCTCTAGTTGATCCCGTCCTGAGCTCAAGCCCTGATGATCTTCTTGCTATGCGACTTGGGCCATCTATTACAACCCTATTCAAAGCGCCAAAGTCTCAGGTGTGGCCTCTGGACACGATAACGGATGACATCTGGGGCACTCCCTTCGCAGAGAAATATACCAGCGACAGAAATAACTTTATCCTTGAAGAGATTTCCGGGCGACTTGATGTCATGCCTCCTGCCAAGCGCAAAAAAGTGGATGCAATCCGCTCCCATATCGATGTCGTAACTAAGGCCCGGCTATCTCGGGCGGATACTGTAAGGCAGTGCATACGCTGCCTGCAATTCTCTCGAGGAAATGCATCTGGTCCTGACTCTGAATCAGAACATTTTCGAGGAGCGGATACGCTGATGTCTGAAATTGGCCTTCTGGCTAAAGGCCCAGTAGTATGGCGAGGCGCATTTCGGAATTGTTGCATATGCGGAGGTAGTTGGCGGGAGGTGCTGGACATCTCATAAGATTAATTGTAAATGTGCAGGCTTTGTAATATATCAAGTGGGCAGCAATCATTGTAGAGTACAAAACATGAACCCGTCTGTCCCTGCATGTGAAGCAGTCTATGCCTGCGTGGCTTTCTCGATAAATTTCTTAACAGCAGCTTCATCTCGACTCCCAATAAAGGAATCTTTCACCTTGCTGTTCTGGAACACCAGCACAGTCGGAAGAGACATGATCTGCACGAAAGTGAACGATCAGTGATCTGCAGACCGACCCAGCACCAAAAGTTACCACCTGATATTTAGCAGCAATCTGCTCCGCCTTGTCTACGTCCACCTTCACTAAAAACGTTTTCTTGTTCTCTTCGACCGCCTTTTTCAGGATGGGGGCCAGTACTCGACAGGGCCCACACCAACTGAAAGGGGAGACCGCCACATGAAATTAATCAATAACCGCCCGGACTTACGCCGTTGAGAGGAAAAGCTCCTTACTTTGCATAGAAGTCCACCACGACGGGTGTGTCTCCCGCTTCCGCTAATATCGTTTCGAAATCAGCATCACCTGCTGATACTTCAGAGCCCAAGCTTGGGGCAAGTGCTCCCGATGTTGAACTAAACGACCGTGTCGGAGTAGTCACTGAAAGTCTGGAGGACGTTATGGCAATTTGAGATACATGAGGGAAAGGTACTGTGGTACGAGTAGCTGTACAATTATTGGAAGTAGATCAGCGTATGCGCAAGAAAATGGGTAGGCAGTGTGGACAATTACCGGTTGTGTAGGTGGCCGCAGACACAAAAGAGCGCGATATCCGGGCGCGGGCAGTACGTGCAGCAATTGTACGAAGCATTTCAAGATTGGTTTCGCACAAGATTTCACACTGGCAATGGGTCTATGACGAGAAGAGCTAATGTCATATTGTTACCATAGCAACTACATTGACTTTGTCAGCGTATGGCTTCCACCACGTCGTCGTCCCCGTCACTTTCAACTTCCAGCGCCCTCAAGTCCAAACAATGAATGATGTCGCTCTTTAGAAAGTTGCTGGCAATTTCCAGGAGGGTAGGAGGCGGCTTGTTTGACGCACTCGGCGCGCAGATCGTGAACGTTGCGAAATGTTGCGGAGGAACTATGATATATCAAATCAACATGTAATCCCATCAAACGAGATTGGATACTTACCTTGTCGTGACTGCACAGCAGCTTCTGTTGTCGTAGTTGCAAATACTGACTCGTCCGGCACCGTAGTCTTATGCTTTGATAGCTGGTTATGCTGAGAAGACTCGCTGTCCTGTCTCCTGCCCTCCAAAGGCTTTTCCCGTCTATTCAAAGTTCCATGTGTCTCAGATACTTCATTTGCTTCCTCGTTATTCGCCAGTGAAACAAAGAATTCATTGACACCCTGGGATTGCATCTTGTTTCTCTCATGTGTTGCCAACCGTGACAGTATTTGCGCATTGTTGGCAGTTTGCGTCATCTCGTCAACCATGCGTTTAGGATCTAAACTCATTAGAACACAACTTGTTCATTATTTATCAATCTTCTCATTCTTGGACATGACCAATACCTACATGACCAATTTTGCGAGAATGCTCCAGTGGTCTCTACTACTACAGCATCCCTCACCGGGTGTGAATAGGCAGTGTGAGGTCGCAAGCCCTGGTGTTCCCTGTGCCCCCACCATGATGGGTATATTGTATGCACTGGGGCAGCTTCTGAAGGCCGTCGAACCAGCGGCTAGACATGACTGTCAGCGTCGGTAAAGCCTACACTGCCCTAATATCCTACTACCTCCTCCGGAACGCTCATTACAACGCGTTGAGCCATTTTGCGTATTCCGCTATGATCGTAGGTGCCATCGCTAATGAAGCGGCGTTCGCGCTCTGTGGTTGTCTTTGAACGCGATCTTCCTCTACTGACCACATGCGAGGTTACTCGTTTCCTGCTCACAGTGCTGGTGGTCATTGCCCTTCCGTGCAATGCGTGCAGCTGGACAACTCAGGGTCAACCCGATGTCCGAACGCGTCTCTTACGTATTGCGGAGATTGCCAGAAATTCCCCGAGCGCCGATCTAAAATAATCTGAATTTGTCCATACTTCTCCATCCATTTCACCTTGTTTTTCTTTAGCGTTGAATAGCTATGACTACCGTAGGCATTCTTTCGCAGAATATAGGACCACATCTTGGATATTATCGTTGGTATCGTGCTGTAATTCTGTTCAATATTCCTCATCTTACATGTCGTTTTGTTTATACTTTGACATTGTTTCCGATGGCCTCTCGGGTACTCCACCAAATTTCCTGCTTTTTCAGCGGGCGACTTTTCACAACCGTTCCAGGATGACGCCAATGCAACCGATGCCCGATCGAGAAAAAGGTGATTATATGTAAAACGATCTTGCCAATTACCCAAACTTTTAATCAGTGTGTGGGACTATCATTCAGAATGGAGCCAGTCATTGTTAGTGCCTTAGACTTGAAGCGCCTACAGCAGAAACTTGAAGGGGTAGGGGTAGAGGAGCGAATCCGTCAGATGCAAAAAGAAGATGTGAGTATAGCAGGATTGACCATAAATGCATTTTGGCCTGCAATTATTATTGCCAATGTTGTTGCTCACGGAGTTCTCTAGCGTGAGGAACGATACCGTCTGTCCAAGGCCCGCGTATCACGGTGGGACAATACCATTGCAGGCCAGCGGCGAAAAAGACTTCAATCCCGTTCAGATAGACTGGCAGCCGAGGAAGCTGAGCGTGTACGAATGGACCAGGAGTATGCCGCAGAGGAAGCTGAGAGGAGGAAGGCTGCCATTGACCGAGCCAAGCAATTACAGTATTACCAAACAGATATGGTCAAGAACTTTCATAGTAAAGTTGTGCTCTTTGAGGCCTTAAAGGTTAGCCTCGACGAATATAATATGAGGCATGTCCTAATTGCTGACCATGGGTGGTGTTAGGAAAGAGATATGCAGGTCGCTCTCAAAAAAGAGCGGGCAGAGCTCGAAAGGAAACGGGATTTGGAATACGCGCGCGAAGAAGAACCGAAAGCAGTTGCTGCGAAACAGGCTGAACTGCAAGTGCAACTAGAAGTCCGACGACGTGCATTGCAAGCACAGCAGGATCTGCTTGATCAACTGAGACAAAAGCAAGCGCGGGAAGATGTAGAAGCGGAGGTAAATTTCGTCTTCTGATGTTTCATGGTTTCCTATATTTAATCGCTGCTTTAGGCATGCCGCCGAGAAGCAGAGACTCTGACTCGCCTTGACGAAGAATTCAAACAGAAGCAAAAAGAGGCGGCCGCGAAACAACGGTCGCAGCGAGCAATTTTGCGTCAAGAACTCCTTAATATGAAAGAAGAGCTAGCTACTCGAAACGCAGCAGATCGACAATTAGATGCAGAAGAATCTCGCAAGGCAGATGAATGGGCTGATCGGAAAAGACAGCAGAACATAAAGAAGAAAGAGCGCGAAAGGACCTGGTTCAAGTAAGCAGTTTCCTGCCACGCTCCTGACAGAATTATATAATAACTATCTCCAATTATTCCCTACATTGCAGCGAATCGCAAAGAATGAGACAATGTATTGGGGAGCAAACAGCCAAAGAGGATGCCCTCATCGACGCAAAGATTGATGAGGCAGTGGCCAAAGCTATGCGGGACCGAGAGGAGAAAGTGAAACGCCAAGAAAAAGAAGCTGCCGAAAAGAAACGCCGACAAGCAGATGAGCTGACCACTGCATATAAAAGCCATGTGGGTAGCAATTGCGAGTCCTGTTATAATGTGAATTCCGTGCACTGAACTGTGCAAATGGTTGATAGATCCGAAGAACCGAAATCCAACGTAAGATTCAAAAAGAACAGGATCAAGAAGAGCTAAAGGAGTACGTCCGACTCAATGAACAGGCCACCTCGGAGCGAAAAGTTCGGAAACAGGAACTGTTGCGGAAAGGGAAAGAGCTTCAAGACGTACACCTGCGAGAAATAGTACGTCACATTCTGATGATCAATCGATGCCCCCCTATTCAAGGCCTCACCGTCTTTTGCCTTGCTAGGCTCTTCATACCGCTCAGCGTGCAAAGGATCGCGAAGAGCAGCTTGCAAACGATCGTGCTACACTCGCGGTCCACGAGCATGACGACGAGAGATTGCAGGCCTATATGAAGAGTCTCGCTGCTGAATCATGGGCCCAAGACAATGCACGTCTACAACATTATGTGCACGAAGAAACCAGTAAGCCCAAAGACCAGCGACCGTGGCGACTGGCGGATAAACATTGGGTAGACACTGGTAAGCGGCTGGGGCTGACCAGTAACAAGTATCACCCGATGGATGTGGCGGGAACAAATGAGATATGTAGGGGAGACTTTCTGTCCGTAGTGGGAAAAGCAACATCTCGGTGCGGTTCCGCTGCTGGCGGTGCAACCGTCGTATGTACACCTCAACCATCCGCTAGCCCAGCCAATTCCCGTCCTGCCAGTTCGTCGACAATCATATCGCCGCGAACTGGAGGCCATTGCAAACAAGGACGGCCCGCAATTCTTGAGAGACTCCCGGCTGTGCATGTCTAGCAGTTTATTCGTTTGTATACTTTTTGCCATAGTACTGTAACGTAATAGAATTAATCGGTTTATATCACACTCCGTACCAAAGTTCCATGGGCCATAACAAGTTTTCAACACGGATAAGTGGTACTTTGGAGTCTAATTAATACGCGTCAATATATACACGGGATTATAATGAACAGATCCAGCCTGATGCTGGGATGAAAAGCACTTTTTGCCCAACGACAAGCTTTACAGCTGACCGAGTCTCAACGACGCAATGACCTCTGCCCTACAAAGACATCTCAGCACCTGCTAAACCCATCCACATTCGTCTGCGCCTTTTCATTTGTCCGGTCCACTCGTGCATTAATCAGTCACTGCTCTCGACGACCTACGTGCACGGTTCGCGGGAAAGGCATTTCATTCGTTGACCTGCGCTTGATGAAGACGTTGCTGCATTTGCTCCTTCAACTGGTCTTGCTTCCTGTGCTCGTTAGCGATGTGATGGACCTTGAATCCAAAAATTTTCGGAACGTATCTCTTCGGAGTTTTAGCAGGCATCAGATTTGGGTATGCTTGTAGCAGTAGGTGAGGGAACGTTGTACCAAAATGTGCACCATCAATCGCAAGATGCCGTCTCGATATCGGGTTGTAGACATCCTCACAGCGCGGACAATACAGCTTGACACACTTCACTCCAGCCACATCCCATAGCCCAACAGGGAGCACTGGCTGGTTGTCACACAGAACTCGTGGGCACCGACCAAATTCTGCATGGCGAAACTTTTCCTGCATCTTTGTGAGTCCGCGGGCGGTAAGGATAAAACGAGCATGAATGAGGCCATAAAGATGTCGCGCCGACTTTTCCACTTCCGCCCGCATATCGTCATCCAAGTCCTCTTCTAGTGCATCGGTGATCATATCGAACGCTAGTGCGTAGTGCTGTACTTCCGTGTTTAACCCCGTCAAGTTGAATCGGTCGAGGATATAATCTTCATCAACATCACAGTAGAATTCATTTCCTTTCAACGACTGAAACCATTCTATCCAGTATGCAGTGGACTCTGCTGATTCAGAAGAGCCCGCGGACATTTGATCCTGTGGTGCAGAAACGTCGAATCAGTCCATGTCCACAGATCAATATATTTCTCAACCAATAGGGTGAGTACAAACTTGCCTCCATTCGCTATGGCTGTCCTCGGGTTATGGCTTGGCAAATGTAGTACTGGTGCGTGAAACAAGGTTGTCTTCTGTTATTTTTCTCCTTGCAGGAAACGCAGTCAAGTCTATTTACCTCAAGTGCAAGAAGGCAAGGAATGGACAAAGCGCACGTCCCTGCCCACCTGCCTTTGCAATGGTGCGCACCCCCTTCTGAAAAGAGCAAAAAGTAGAAGATGCTTTTCAAAAGCCGAGCTTAATGGTTTTGGTCAAAGACCCTTCCCATTCTCTTGACTTGCGTTGGTCGTCATGACGGCAGGCCATGGCTTAGTCACACTGATGAACACGTCCGTCTCGCGTCCCTCGTCGTCGTTAACTTGCTTCCCCATTTGCAAAACCTCGCCTTTGTAAAAGAAAAAGGAAAATGTCTTCATATGAAGATTTAAAGGATGGTGTGTGAGGTAGAAGCATATCCGTATGTAGCCATTTGTCTCTAAAGTGCTGATGCATTCCTGCCATTTCTCCGCCGTAGCTTTAAGGGAAAACTTGGAAGCACGAGGGTTTATGAGCGACATTAGAGCGCGAGTGCGAGCAGAAGTGTACAGAGCCCTTGAAGATGAGGTTAGTCTGTGGCTACTACAACTGCAAGATAACTGGACCATTTTATTCTAATGGAACTGTTGGCAGAGTGAGATAAAGCCCCAAGTTTCCAAAGAGAGCGAACTCTTGAATGAGCTAATCAGAGAATACTTGCGTTACTCTGGATATAATCACACAATTTCGGTGTTTTCTGCAGGTGACATGGACTTTTTTACACGATGCCTGGTCAATGTTTTAACTGATTGTCCTAATGTGTAAAACAGAAGCGGACCTTCCAGCCAAGCCGGCTGATCGCCAGACTATAGCCACTGACCTTGACTTGGACATCGATGGATATCCTCCTTCAGTGTATGATACTCAGCCATCTTTGGTTATTGTTGGCGAACCCTAATAAGGTTTTCAATGGCACGGCAGGCCCTTGTTGTACGGTTTGGCCCTTCGCAATGTGTTGACGAAACCACCCCACCCCAACCCTCCGCCAAAGCAACCTGCAACCCAGAAAACAGACATTCTCCAGGAGCGACCGCCGTCAAATACTGCCGGGTGAAGCAAGCGAGCAGTGGAGGATTGCGTCACTGGACGTCAATAATCCAGGGCGCTGATGATGGCCATAAAACGCAATGAAAGAACCTCGCTGGCGTCGCTCCGCTACCGGCATCCCATGGAAGATAATCAATCTTAGCAAACCCATCGCTCTACGCGCATAGAAGTAGTAAAATGCTCATTGCACCAGCTCAAAACATGTCGTCCAACCCATCGTCTAGTCCAATATATAAGGATATATTATATTTTTGTGAGCCCGTGGGTGAACTCTTCGGTACATTTGTTGGATGTTGGTCGATTATGCCACAGCACCGGCGGCCTGCTCAGCATATTCCTTCTTAACGCCTTCTCGAAGGGGACCAACCCTCATTTCGGTGTCTAAGGGAAAGGGAATTTAGGACGATGATGGCGAAGGTTCCAGTAGCGGAAGTAAAACACATACTGGCGAAGGGGAGGCCAAAGCCAACAATAGACAAGACCCAGAAGGTAACTAAAAATCGAGTCCGGCTGCGGGTGGTGAAGGGAACAGCCTACATGAACCGGTACGGGTGAGGACACCTTGACTATAATAGTTCACCTACGGACATTTACTTACACCGTCACCTTTCCAGTTGTCCCCACTGCACATTTCCACATAAAAACGAGAGATCTGTTAGATATAGAGGCCCTCTCTCACATTACTCTCACGGGCACCTACGCAAAGTTCAAGGGACCTGTGAACCGCGATGAGGTTACTTGCAATTCCGAATTAACGTGCGAAAATCAAACACCTACCCCAAGCAGACACTTGGCTGTCCCCACCGCGGACGAGACGAGCAGGACGTGCAGTACGAAGAAGCGTCTTGGCAAACATTACGAATGTTGTGTGGGATGTGAGTTTGAATTGAAAAACCAACTCGCGTTCTGCGGGCGTTGCCGGATTTCCTTTGCTGTTTCTTGTCATGGCCATGGCTAAGCAGCATTGAATCAAATTTCAACCGCGTTGCCATGTGCGGTCGTCAAGCAGCAGATGAGTTTTCATGCGATGAACACTAGCAATGTATTGCTCTGCTGCAAGTTAGTGTCCGTGGCGGGCTTTCTGCGGGGGTAGGTAACCAGCTCTGATCTGTAATGGCCTGGTTCACGATGGCGTCGTTTACCCTGGTGTCCTTTGCCCGGAACGCAATCCAATTTATAGCACAAACGTGATGGATTTAGGAACCCAGTCGCTTCATGATTTTATCCCAGGAGTATACGAGAACATGCTTGAGAAGGTGAAAGTGGCCAGCTGGTGAAGCTCTAGAATACATCGCAGGATCCCATAGGGGATCTGATGCATTATATGACGATAGGAAAAGTAATATTTCCTACGGGTGTTGGATCTGCAGAGATACATCTTAAAAAGTCACTTAAGAAGCCAAGGCGTTTTCCTTTGGCTCATAATGTTGCCCTTTCCTGTGACATGTCTCCTCCCAAGTGAAACTATCGGCGCTGCTTGACCGAC
The DNA here is from genome assembly GCF_000182565.1 of Spizellomyces punctatus DAOM BR117. Taxonomy (NCBI): domain Eukaryota; kingdom Fungi; phylum Chytridiomycota; class Chytridiomycetes; order Spizellomycetales; family Spizellomycetaceae; genus Spizellomyces; species Spizellomyces punctatus. The sequence continues at coordinate 139,377 of NW_015971560.1, forward strand.
GGTTGTTACGAAGAAAGTCAATGTAGGAGACGTCGACAGACTGGAGGCTGAAGTGCGATAGACCCCGTGACTATGTATCACATGATCTGTACAGCTCAGTCGTCACAACATTCAAACTCCATCTCCAGAAGCAAAGGTGGGAAAAGGACATGGATTCCGATGACGAAGAGTTTTTCGACGCGCATACGGTGGAAGATGGCGGTTCTAATACTCTTACACGCGCCCCTGCTACTACTCTTCCGTCCCTCGTCTCCAATTCACCAACCCCACCATCACCCCCGTTAGTCACAAGCCTCCCTCGCCTCCTCCCAGGCTCCGAACGCCTTCCGCAACCGGTTCCCGGACGTCAGCTGGGGGCATCGCTCTCAGACGACGACACCAATAGCACGTTAGAGAATGGTAATGCTGGGTAGGTGGCGAGAGTCACAAGAGTAAGACTGATTATCAACCCTGTTTGGGGTCAGTACGGACTCGCGAGGAGTAGATGGAGCTGCAAGTGACAGGGAGTCTCAACTACTCTCTCTACTTATTATAGCGTACCTCTCAACGATATGGTGTCAGTTAGCGATGCTTCACCAAAACCCCCGATGATTCAGTTACAAGCCCCGAACGCCCGCAAATCTGCACCTCTACAGCTCGATTCAGAGGATGCAGACTCTAGTTCACAAATGTCCGTGCCTCGTGCTCCATCACGACAAAAGTCTCCCTCTACCACATCGACTGAGTCACGGTCTGCCCGTACTCTGCGGACAACTCATATGGATCCTGTTACCGCTCATTTGGAGGGCATAGTAGATACCTCAGCGACTACAACGGTGCGTGCTCACTCGCAGGATTACACGCCTGAGCCGTCCTCTGAAGAAGATGACGGGGAGAGAATGGAGACGGAGAGGAAACAGCAATCATTGCCCCACTTCAACCTTCCTGGACCTAAAGGAAAGAAGCATAAAGGTTTCTTCCAAAGATTTCGGAAAGGCAAGAAATCGGATTTTGAGGAGCATTTTGGCAGCCAGCTGTCTCTGCGTGATTTAGATGAGAATGGACTCGATGATGCCGACGGTGAAAGGATGAAGCACCATCTCGATATGCCCGAGACTGTTAAAGTAAAGACAAATCGAAAGGTCAAGAAGGATTTCAACCATCTAACACGTGTCCAAGTGCTGGGTGGGGAGACACATTGCCTTCCTGAGGCGCCTGAACATGATCAAAATGTTGGCGACGGCGGATTTTCTATACGGCAAATTTTGGACGAGGATGCGGAAGTTAAAGGACCCATATGGGCAATGAGATTCAGTGACGACGGAAAATATCTCGTAGAAGGTGGACAAGATTCAATTTTACGAGCCTGGCGACTGGCAGCTCTGGCTACAGAGAATGCGGACAAATCTCATTGCGCAACTTCTTTTGACCGGAAGACACCCAGGATCCGCACGTGGGATAGCCACAAATGGCAGTCTGATGGGATTCCCAGTGGGAAACATGCAAAGGAAGGGTCCCACAGCTCTGATCGCAGCGACACAGAAGATTTTGTACATTCCAGGGAACACGTATTCGAACAACGCCCTTTTCGAATATATAGAGGGCACTCTGCACCGATTCTGGATGCAGCATGGTCCAGGAACGGCTTTATTGCCTCGGCTTCTATGGACAAGACGGTCCGGTTGTGGCACATCGACCGTGAGGAATGCCTATGCAGTTTCCTTCATAACGGTTGTGTTACAAGCGTGTGTTTTCATCCGTTGGATGATCGATATCTGCTTACTGGTTCCCTCGACTCGCGGATCAGGGTATGGTCCCTCGAAGAAAAGCGAGTGTGCGCTTGGAATGAGACTCCTAATGGTAGCTATGTCACGGCAGTGTCGTTTACGAGAGATGGAACTCTATGCGCTGCTGGGACTTTTGACGGGGATTGTATATTCTATGAATTTGATGGGTTAAAGTACAACACCCAAATCGAAGTGAGGTCTACTCGAGATCGCCACTCTAAACGAGCAAAAATTACGGGCATAGAACCGCTACCATATCCGTGGCTTGGTGAAGATCGATTGCTGGTAACTTCGAATGATTCGCGCATTCGATTGTACAATGTTAGGGATAAGAGTCTGCATCGAAAGTATAAGGGTTTGGAGTGCCGGGCATCTCAAATCAAGGCGACTTTCTCAGACGACGGAAGATTCATTATAGCAGGATCCGAAGATCGCCAAGTGTACATCTGGAATTTTTATCCCCAAGGGGGGCATGCTTCTCACGCTGGTGGTACTGGCCAGGCCGGTAATCAACCTGGCCTTTTGAGCGGTTTTATGCATTGGCAGAGCGACGCTAGTAGATCCGCATCTTGGGAGCGATTCATAGGTTCTACCGAAGCAGTGACATGCGCGATCTTTGCCCCAAAAGGTACAAGAGAAATCGTGTATGGGGATATTGCCCGAGGAAATTCGGAGATTGACACTGTCTCGGTGCACGATATGATGACGGACAATACTGATGGGGCGTTGATTGTGATTGGTGATATGTTGGGCAGAATCCGTGTATTTCAGAACAACGTTGAGCCCGGCGGTGGTGAAGGAACAGCCACTTTGTCACCACATCAGGTCGGCATGTCTCATGAAATTGATGATAAGGTTGAAAGAGCGTCCACCGTCTCGCGACATTCGACCGTCAAAACATCTAGTAGTCGGCTTTCCACACCCCTCGGCCCCTCATCCCCCATGAAGTCAACCCCTCCCACGGGAATGAGAAGATCAGCATCTGAACTTGCCGGCCACGTACAGTCGCTTCAGGCCGAAGCAAGTCCGCGCTCAATGACTCCTCCAGCTGCATTCCGCCCGCAAACTGAGGGATGGCCTGAAACACACTTCTTGCCGCGAACATCTGCGCCTCGCAACAGCGTGACAGAGCGGCATCCTGCTACTGTCGACGACACCATTTCTGGACCCGCTTCAGCGCCAATAGAGACATTAAGGCATGCCGATTTAGGGTCGCCTAGTACTGACGAAACAAAAGCTAATTTATCTGGAAGAAATAGCCATGGTGGGAGAGCTCGAAGCGCTTCCTATTCCGATAGAAGCCATGTCAATGTGATGTCATCTATCTCCGCTGAGAACTATACGTCGCCAGGAAGGAAACATGGAGAGACGGGATCTAAAGGACCCTCATATACGTCTCCCAGAGGCCATTTTAAGGATGATAGTATAGAAGAGGAGAAAGAGGAATATCCTATTCAATGCAGTAAATGTTCACGGCGATTCATCAGGGGAGGAAGGGACAAGCTGAAGTGTCCAGGATGCGGCTCCTCGCTCGACCCGGGATAAAGAGAAGACCGCTGAATACATGAATTATTTAATATTCTCGTGAAATATCTGATGCAGATAATTTTTCTATTTGAAATGTCTGTGTAAACATCATCTAATTGAGTGCATACGTGCCATGCATGACAAATATTGAGTGCTTACAAGACAGACGCGTCCAGCGACGCGCTCTTGGTGTGCGCAGCAAATCCATTCCCGTTGCTTGTGTACAGAATCCTCCCTCCTACCCACATTTTTGACATGAACCACGACGACAATTCCTCTGACTCCTTGGATTTTTTTTTAGAAGATGATGACATCCGACTGATTGAGAAAATCGGGATAAATCCTTGCGATACTTCAATACGTACGCGATCGCCCCTCTTTGGATCGATAAACTTTGATTATGACGGGAATCCTTCCCATACATCCACGTCGCGGGGGACAGCCTCTTCGTGTCGCATGGAACAGGTGTTGAGCGCTTTGGAAGAGCAGGCTAGCGCCATCCAATCGCTACGAAAGACCTTGGAAGGGATTAAAGGTCCATCCTCTGAGGTCAACTGGGAAACCTTCGGCGGCTTAGGAGGGATTGCAAGGCGCGTACAAAGACTCGAGGGTACAATAGAGCGGTTGGCTAGTAGCAGCGGAACGCCTATAGAGGCGTCACTTTCTTCCTCTAATGAATCAGAATTATGTCCTGAGAGAAGACGTGGACGTTCCACATCTATTGAAATAATTCCAGCGACTCAAGTGCATATGGGCGACAAGGTAGTCACAGCTGAAATCCCGACCACATATATAGGCGGAATACCCAATGCTGATGACTTGAGAACGCTTATTGCACGAACTGTTGAAGAGAATGTCAGACCAATGATTGATGACGCGATAGCTGATCTACGTCGTGAATGGAATGTACGGACTGTTAAAGAGAGTGTCAGACCAATGATTGATGAAGCAAAAGATGATCTACGTCATGAATGGAACGTATGGACTCTTCAAGAGAGTCTCAAACCGATGATTGATGACGCGAAGGCTGATCTACGGCGTGAATGGAATGTACGGACTGTTGAACAGAGTATCAGACCAATGATTGATGAAGCAAAAGATGATCTACGTCATGAATGGAATGTATGGACTCTTCAAGAGAGTATCAAACCGATGATCGATGACGCGAAGGCTGATCTTCGTCGTGAATGGAATGTACGGGCTGTTGAAGAGGATATCAAGACAATGATTGATGACGCGAAAGCTGATCTACGTCGTCAATGGAATGCCCGGACCATTCAAGAGAGCATTAAACCAATGATTGATCATGCGAAAGCCGATTTGCGTCGGGAATGGAATGTCCGGACTGTTGAACAGACTATCAAACCAATGATTGATGAAGCGAAAGCTGATCTGCGTCGTGAATTGATACATTCCATGCCTTCGCTCGGCGGTCCTATTCCACAGGATTCGTCAATCTTTGGAGGTAAAATCTCGGCTGGCGCTACGGATGAAGGTGCTAAGAGACCCGCGGTAATCCCTACGTGCGGGACAGGGTTGGTCGGCGATGTTGGCGACGTACGACGAAAGTTGGACAAGAAGGTAGATACCGTCGTGTTGGAAGAGCTAATGCGACATATTCCGACGCGCGATGAGGTGAAGCGCCTTGTTCAGGAGCTTGTAGATGCTCGACCAGCGACTATCGGCGAGCAGGATATTTTCCCAATCCTTCTCAGGCTGCAGCGTGAGTCTACCGCGTCCGGCAAAGACGGCAGCGGACAAAATCAAGCCTCCAAGTCCTCGGCACAAAGGGAGGACTCTGATGCATCCCGTGAATGGAAACATCTGCTTGATGAGCTGCTACCGGATATTCGCGTCTGCGTCAGCGAGATGATTGCTGACAAAGAGGTTACCATCACACACAACCTAGAGATGAAGATTATCAAACTCCAAAGAGAACTCTTAGAATTCATACCAATAGATAGGAAAAACCGCAAAGGCGAGGTACAGCACTTACGAAAAGAAGTAGAGAATAAAGTGCGCAAGGATCTTAAGGCGTGGCTTGAAAAAAGGATTACTCATATCCGGGAAGAAACCGTTGAACGAATTAAAAAAGTAACAGCCGACGTTCGCGAAGATATAAACAATGTCACATCAGCGAGAGATTCGCCCGATTCCGCTTACTACGAACCACCGTATGAGAATGTTTCCAATGAAGATGAAGGCATAACACCTCACAGTGCGCTCGATCGCCTCTCACGGCGTCTGACACGCGAATTTGACGAGAAGTTGTTCCTGCTTTGTTCGGATTTGAGCACATGTAAATCTCTGTACGCGAAGCAGATTTCACAGCCCTTCCATCGCTGTGCGCAATGGTTGTGGAAGTCAGGTTGTTTAAAGTTTGGGAGTGCCATACCTTGGAATTATGAGACTTTAAATACGGGTAATTAGCTGAGTTTTGGTGCGTCCTTTCATAGTGTATGGTGTGCCTTCTTGGCTTTGGTGGGAGCTAGTGTGCAGACGTTCACGTTAGATTTCTGACCTGGCCCCCTTCTTTTTCTTATCCAGACCGTGATAACTTCCTGTGGGAAAAAGACCAGACTAGTATTCGAATTGGTGAACCAGGGCTCTATGAAATCACATTTGCCTTCTTCACAAAAGCCAAGCCATCAGTTCAGTTGGTAGTGAATGGTGAATCGGTTCTTTCTGCAATCAATTCCCCATCCTATGTCGTACATCATTCGTCTGGCTTTGTGGTAGACGGTGATGGGAGAATTGAGCCAGGGACGGTTACCGGAATAAGCTTACTGGTATGTACATGTCCATTACCGATATTTGCGACCCATCTCATTTGTTTCTGACCTCTATTGGACGCTGATGGGCGCACATAGGATTTCTTGGCTTTGCCGCCCAAATCTACATTATCTGTACATTATCACGGAGGGAAAAAGGGGATGTTGGGCCATGGATTCTTAGGACTAAGAAAACTTTAGTGAATTCAGACTCTCTGCGCTTTCCGTTGTGACCTACCAACTCTTTTACAGAAGTGACAAACAGATTTCATCGCTGAGGATTAATGAGCGCGTGTTTGACTATGTATTATCCCATCTAATTCCGTATACCTATTTACAATTTGCTGGCAGCCATGCTAGTTTTACCCGCAGTCGACTGTTGGGACTGAAGGGCCTGGACCCACAACCGTAATCTATGGCGCTTCGGCTCGGCTCTACTCAGGTCCACGTCCTGAAAGGCTTTCCGCTCTACAGATCCAAGAGCGGCAAAACGTTCACCTACCTGCTCTGCCGGCTCGGATGCCCCAAAGAAGACAACGTTGGCTGTCATATCATCGCGGAAGCGCCTGCTATGCGGTGGCTGGATTTTTAACAATGTAGATATCATGAACGGATTCCCTCTTCCTAAGGCGTTCCGAATTAGGTGCGTAGCAGCATTATCATCGATCCAAGACCATTGGTCCCCGGCTCGGGTAGCCTCTTCCAAAAGGCTTGCACCCACAGTTGGAGCATCGGGAACCAAGGCGTGACGTTGCATATAACCCGCGACAAGTTCAACACTCTGCTCGTTGCTCAATCGGTCCCAAATTCCGTCCGTTGCGAGAATCAGAAATTTGTCCGCAGTAGGATCAATCTCGTAGTGAGTTACTTCGGGTTCAGCTGTAACATAAGGTGGAGTATGGTAGTTCGCCCGATGTTGGCGAACGCGAAGTGCTTGCTGGTCTTCTGCTGGCCACTTGTATCGGGAGTCGCCTGAAATTACACCAAATGCATAAGGTTTGTAAATCAAAAATGCTCGTACGGGACGACCTTACCAAACGCCCTCGTTGGCATCAGTCCTCCCAACACGCGTCCGCGAACAATAACAGTGTCGCGTTCATGAGGATGTTCCTCCAATAGCCTTGCATGTTCCGCTGGATTTGCGGTCGTTTGATCTTCGCTTAGCGGAACTGCCTCGAAGCTACCATCACCTCGTCGCCGCCCGACCACAGCTCTACTGTCGCCGGTACAAGCGATGTACAAATCACGTCCCTCCATGTAGGCAACAATGGCACAGGAACCCGCAATGGCAGGCCGAAGCGCCGCTTGGATCCTTTCGTTTTGCGGAACCGACGGGTCAGGATCGATGCCTCCGTTGGTGATATCGGCATCCATGCGATTGAAGGCAGTTTTGAGGGCGTGGGTGACATGCTTCTTTCGCTCGGGCGTCTCGTTGCAGGCTGGGAGCTCGGATATGGCTTTGGCGACGTAGACCCCCAGGTATTTAGAAAGAACATCAGCACATTCTGTGCCGCTGTGCCCGTCAAAAACCCTGCGACGTGATGATAAGTGAAGGGTATGAGCGAGCGCAAAACAGGTGCATCCCTACCCCAATATCACTCCATTTCTGTGACGGTGCTCACTGTGGTAGTCTTCGATAGGCTGGTTGCTTGCGACCTGGTTCAAGTGGTAGGCAATAACGGGCGTCATTGTGACCGGGAGCTCCACTGATTCTCGTCCTTTACCAGCAGGAATCCACTTTCGTAAGCCTTTATGGCCTGCTTCGCTGTCACTTATGTCTGCCGCAAATAGTGTTTTCATATCTACCGCAAAGCTCTGTTCGTTTGCCTTCAAGATGCTATTTATTTGCTGCTCTGTTAACTGTTCTCCATGTACTTGACTGGATGTCTTCTCTGCCGTTTGGCTAGAGTTTGGCCTAGTAACATAATACATAACACCGGCGCATGCAGTTAGCACCCCCAATTTTGCTGCGTTTCGGGCTGTGAGGAAAGGAGACGGCTTTGTTGGGGCTGGTGGTGGAGAGCGTCCACTGGTTGTTGACAAGCGAACGTGAATATTATACGATAGAGTTGAGCGGACGGACACGGAAGACAGTAATCGTGAGCACTTTGCTGCGCCTAGTTTGACACGAGAAAGGATGCGCTGCATGGTAGCTGGACAAGGTTTTGTGAAATGGGTGACAAAAGAGTTGATGGTGCAGGCGACGCGTTAGGCCTTTTCATGTTCCGATTTCTATTTTATTTCATACTGTGGCGGTGATTGAAAATGGCACTAGAAATCATTATTATCCGGATTAATCCGGTTAATCATATCGCATAATCAGAACCCCCCTCTATCGCTCAGATTGGTGTGGCATGTATTGTAATGTTTTTTTTTTAAACTGCGGTGAGGCGCATGCCAAAGGTCTATAAAAGGGGGGCCTTCTGTCTCTTTCCTCTTGACCCATCCTCGACTCTCGAAGCATCTGCGCAACGCTCACGCAGCACTCTCAAGTCCATCATCATGAGAATGCCGCTCTGGTGCCGAGGACCTCGCCCTCCCGACAAAAACAACATAACCCCTTGCTACTACTATATTGCTATGATCGCAGGTATGCATTATCTTTGTATTTTCCCACACGGATTATCCAGTCTAATTATTCTTAGTATCTGAACATCCTCTGACTAAGAATTTCGGAATCAAGGGCTTAGTAGGATTTCTCTCGTGTGGTGGGCTTAGTTACCCAGTTAGAACAACCGTAATGTATTGCATGTGTAATTGGGCCTAGTGGTAGTTGGTTGGTTGTAAGGAGGGAATCACTTGGCTTTTCCGAACCAGTTATCGCTGGTTTATTCCCTGGTGTAGTAGCTAGTGCCAGTTTCTGTCACCTCTGCACTACTGTAGGAGCATAATAGCAAGAAAATCATCTTGGAGCATAACAGAACACACACAGCCGTTGCCTCCAACCTCTGCTCTAACGGGCTCAGAGACGAGTGGTCAAAGGCCTTACTGCGTGCATTATACAGGTTGATAGTCCAATCTGGAAGTAGGTTGAGTTTGCCATCACTGTGGAGGTGGGCATATTGGTTCAACGATAGTGAGCATTGTGGGCGAAAGTCTCAAGAAGAGTCGCCGCAAGTTGTGGGATAAGGCTTATGGCGTGATTGTTCTAGTATGACCACCTTGTATGCATAGCAGAAGCGAACGACATTGCCACCATGAAAGACTGTAACCAGTCTCTCCTCCATTCTCGGGTCTACCGTTCAAGTACACCCTAGGCCCTTATATCCAACTTGTGGCCTACTGGTAGTTCCTACAGGACCTTGGTTGTCCTCTTAGAATATACATTATCAAGAGATATGACATATCAGGGCAATTCTCCTTTGAAGCAGGCCTAGCTTTCCTTTAAAGACACGGACGTCAATTGATGGCAAAATCACTCATAATTCTTCCTTGCGTTTGCGTAGTTTAGTGTAAGTCGTAGAAACTTTAGCCTGGCCTTGAGCTCGTCATTAAAATCTGAGAAAGTCAATGGTGCGGGTGCTAGAGAGACGGGAGACCGACCACCAGCCAGAGCACCAGCCACCGAGCTGACGTGTTGACGGTATCAAATAACAAGGGCGCCCTTCAAGTGTTAGCTCAGTGACGACTCTAAAATCTCTTCTTGAAAGGACAACACAATGTCCGAGTTTGGAGATTTCGTAGCGACGGATGGCTCTAACCCAGCCAATACCTCTGCATTTCTGACATCAGATGATCCTGCCGCCGATTTTCTGGCTCGAGAACAGGCTATCCTCGGAGCCGACGCTGCTTTATTCGGCAACGACCTGGTTGCGGCCACCCCAGCACCCGCTGCGTCTGACGCTGGGTTTGGAGCATTTGGAGGTGCGCCTGACAGCAGCTTTGTCATTCCAAATGGGTCGGACGTTGAGTTTGCCAGTGAGGTTGGTACGGACGAGATTCGCAGCTGTACATGCGTAAGCGGACGTTGTTAACAATCGGTACAGTCTGGATTTGGCGACGCCCCTTTCGCAGGAGATGCTGCTCCGTTGCCTTTTGAGCATACTGGTGCATCGTCGGTCGCCAGCTTCGGGAGTGTACCGGTACAGTCGCGTGAACCTGAACCGGAGCCGGAAATCGTTAGGTACAGCTTTACCGCGCGTCTCTCATGGTTTGGATGGTGCACTTACTTACCTGTGCCCATGTCAGGCAGTGGAGGGAAGACTTCAATGCACGTGTGGCCGAACGTGACTCTCGATCGAAAGCTAAACACGCAGAGACGTTGAATGCTGCGAAGGAGTCGCTGGAGCGATTTTACGCGGAATACAACGATAAGAAAACTAAGAGCATCAACAGAAACAAAGAACAAGAAAAGAATACCATAGCTGAACGAGATGATACCACTAGTGGAACCGTTTGGGTATGTTTGGCGGCTAGTCCTGTGCAGGACTGAAGCTCATCACATCACTCAACAGGATCGGGTTGTCAAACAAATTGAGATGACCACTCAGGCGTCATCTGCGACGTCCAGTAAAGGCAAGGTCGATCTAAAGCCTGGCAGACTTGCCGACGAGAAGAGCAAAGATGCTAAAGCGGCGAAGCCTGTGACGAAGACGCGTGATACCACTCGCATGAAGCAGTTGCTGATGTCACTGAGAAAGGACTCTAAAGCTCCAGGAGTAGAAACTGCAGCTTGATACAGTTATATGTTGTCCCAATCATGTCGGTACATCATTCCAAAAATATAAAATCGGTCATTCATGTCTATGGAATGTATTTGATCAAGCATTGTTTCCCTACATATCACACCTCAATTCAGCTACCAGCAATTGTAACAAATTTTACAAAGTAGTAGTGTCGCCGTCCGATTCCGGTGCGGTCAATGTGACGTCTAGAATCGCAGGATTCTTAAAAAGCAGCGGCGTCCATCGCAGTTTATCTTGTTGAATGGTAGGGAAGCCCTTGCTGTCCAAGTGTGCAATGTATTCTGCAACAACTTGAGTAGGATATCGTACTACATAGTTCCCCGAAGCATTTTTAACAAGCATGTTCAGGAGGTGAAGCGTATGAATGATGTCGTCAGGGGTCATGCATGTGACTTGGCTCAATCCTGAGAATGACAACCATCAGCAGAATGTTTGTCAACGAGGGTAAATGATTGTAGAATTATCTTACTCTCAATGGAAAGAACATTTCCTGAACATTCAGCTAAAGCTCTCAGTACAGTCCTTCTCCAATAACGACGGTAGCTCAACAAGCCAAGATCTGACAATGGTTTCTCTGGAGACCCAGTTCGGCCCTCTTTCCTGGAAAGGAGATAACCTGGAATAGTGTTGCTTTAGTGGGTCCATTTCCCTCGCGCTCCAACGTCGAATGTTCATGGTAGTCCCACAACTTACTAAATTCGATCAACAGACTCCCATATCCCTTCCGTTGGAAAATGGGCAGCGTCACAATGCAAGAAAGGTTGTAGTTCGCAGAAGAACGTTTTTCCTGGACGAAATCCTGGTCAGACCTATTACCACATCGATCCGTCTGACAGGTACTCAATTATGCACCTTAGAGAAATACCCTACAAAATGACAACCTTTCTCGTCGTTCTCCGTCATAATATAGAAGAGGAATGGCTCCACATCGTAATACAATGTTTTGTGGTCTAGGAACATCTTTGCAAGTAGGCAAAGATTTTGGCAATATATCTGGAGGGTGTTTTAGCACTGTCTTGGTATGTCTTCAACACCCTACCAACCTTGTTCTTACGTCCATCCACCTCGAACACAGATATATTGCCATGTCGATATATCTCATCGCCCGGAGGATGCCGAAGTGGGCACTTCGCCTGTGTAGCTCTGGTGTTATCATCCCACCGTGCATGGAGTACAGGCAAAGCTTCACTTGTCTTCGACTTACCTTATGACGCCCCGCCACATACTGACTTTTCATATACTTGAAACAATACTCGCATATATATATGAGCGGCTGTCCGTTGTACTCCTCCGGGTATGGCGCCGCGTACCAAGTATCAATTTCCCACACCCCGAGTTGGATTGTGTTGATCTTTGGTATAACTGGCGCATAAAAGAATTCATCATCACCATTCTCTATGCCCCCTTCTTTCATAGCGTTGACGGTCGGAAGAGTTGCAGTTTCCTGAAAGATCGCCGTGTATGAGCATTGCACAGAAGCTACTAGACCCCGCTCGGCTCTAACCTCAGCTTCTGCGCGCGCTCTTCGAAAATTGAGTCGGTCTGCAGCATCTGGCCGACATTGTGATGTATCCGCATCCGCGTCTGACAAACGCCCACCGAAGGGGAGATGCTTGATTCGGTCTGCCTCCACACGATCGACATTTACTTTTTTCCTTCTATTTTTGCCTCCAAGGAGAAGCTTTACTCGGGGTCGCGAAGTCGATAGTGATTGCAAGGGAGCGGCGCTAACTTCCTTATGGGAATTTGCGGTTCTCAGTCTTTTCCTCGATAGTTCACCAACCATTCCTACATATTGCTCCGGCCTTTTCGTCTTCTGCCAGATAGCCTTATCCGCTTCAGCAGTATGAACTGTGGAACTCCTTCTTCGCTTGTTTGCAGAATTCATGCCAGTAGCGTTCAACATATATTGGTCTCGTGACGTACTACCACTGCCTGGACATTCTGGATCAGGAGCAACCGCTGTGTCCCCTCGAGGTTTTCGACCAGGTGTCCGCCTTCCCTTACAAATAGGACAACGCCAGGTGCCTTCGGGTATCTCTGTCAATTTTGGTGACGCACAAAATGTGTGACAGCCGCGATCGCAGTCATCGCAAAGTATCAGTTGATCCTTCGTATTTTATATGAGATACAGATGCAAACATCACAAATCCATAGTTGTCGCAATACCTCCTGTTGGAAATCACCGCAGACCATGCAGTGTTTGCAGTCCTGGCATTCCCAGTCGTATCTGCGTACCGCCTCTCGCGCCTTTTCCGTCAGGTTTAAGCAGCTTGGATGTTCTAAAAATGGAATACATGGTAGAAAACGATTTTCTGGCATCTAAAGATGATGCATACCACTGATATTACAAGTAGTACAACTCAAGAGCTCTTCATGGCAGGATTCCCTATTCTGTTGCGCGGTTCCGCCGCAGCTTTGACAAAACGGGCTGTATAGAACGCGCTGGGGTCAACGTGCATCACAGGTAGTGCTGCCCACAGGAAATCGAAGCATGCTGACTTACCTTTTAGCACCTTCGTGAGGATTATCCCCCTAGTTGAATGCATAATAGCGCAGACGTTAACACATGCCACACAGCAAAGGTGGCTAAGAAGGTACCAATCTCACACACCTTTGCCTTCCTTGACGAAAATCTTGTGGACACTCTAGCTTCTGCGTGGGAAGAGGTCATTCGGGTCACCAACTAGCACGGATGGTATGGAGATCCGTCGAGGGCAGTTTTGTGTGTCAGCGTGTTCGTGCTGGAATCGAATCATGTGACCTTCATTAGACTTTTTTTAACAATTGGTTGCAACCAGCGCGCATATTGTGTGGGGAAATTCCAATGATGGTCCTATGGCATTCCAGCCATTTGTAGTGTGACATCGTAATGAAGATCAACATGAAAGACAGACGGAAACATTGCAGCTGCGATACGGATGTATCAACTTTGTTTTCTACGCACATCTCTCTCCCCAATCTTGTTATTCATCATCGAATTTCATCAAAACAATCATGAGAAGAATGCCGATCTGTCGCAGAGGACTTTTGCCCACAATCACAACAATGAACGTGGGTGATCCGCGCAACGCTCGTACTGGAAGCTCCTACGATCGCAGGTATTTCATTGAAGAATATCCCCATGCTTCTTGTCCAATCTGGTCCTCGTCTGCTAGTATCCAGATTACAACCGACAATGCGGGTTGGTTGGCGCCAGACCCAAGTGGTTCGATCCAAGCGGGTGGAATTCACTATTGTGTTGGCCAAATGTTTAAACAAACTTCCGACGCAGCGCTGTCCTCCTCCGAATCGCGTTGAACGCCGTAACGTGGAGTTCCAGATGGACTCCAACAACGCCGGGCTTCCACCCCCCAGTGGATTACCGCATCAAGCCATGATGCTGCAGAGGGTTCGTAGCAGACGGCCATGTACTTCACCAACTAAAACTTTACTGAACACTGTTGGCATCTGTCATCTTGGTATCTTTCACTGACAGAGATTCCAAAAGCTTCTGGACGATACTACACCCTACTACATATATCGTTGGGTTTTTACTGCAGTGGTGGTACTACTTTACTGCCTCCGTGTATTCACAGTTCAAGGCTGGTACATTGTCACGGTATGTAGTAGAAGCCCCCTGACTTGACTTTTAACGCCGTCGACCTCACCCCATGGACGTGGCCAAGTAGTATGCACTCGGGATCTATCTCCTCAATCTTTTCCTAGCGTTTCTGACGCCCAAATTTGATCCCGCTTTGGAGGAACTGGATAAAGCAGATGAAGGACCAGCATTACCAATGAAGACCAACGATGAGTTTAGACCTTTTATTAGAAGATTACCGGAATTTAAATTTTGGTAACGAGCGTCTCACATGCATTTGGGACAAGGTGATCGGCTGAATGTCCATATGGGTATTTACAGGTACTCCGCAACACGAGCGATACTGATCGCTTTCGTATGCACATTTTTCAAATTCTTTGATATACCCGTTTTCTGGCCGATCCTGTTGTATGTACATTGTATGTTTCTGGAGAAAGCGATGTTTCGCTAACTCTTGATGTAGGATGTATTTTCTTGTCCTTTTCACGATAACAATGCGGAGGCAGATCATGCATATGGTTAAGTACCGGTATGTGCCTTGGAACTTCGGAAAGAAGGTATGTTTCGGAAAATCCATCATGCTGCATTTTTGCCACCGTGCTACTCTTAATACCTTCCACTCACAGAAATATGCCAATACAAAGCATGGTAGTAAATGATGGTGGGAAAGGACACACCAGTGGGGCACCAGAGGATGGTCACATTACAATTGGCAATTTGTGCACTTTGATGTATTTATTGGTTTAGCATGAGGGTTATAATGCATGCTTTCATGCTTCACACATTGGCTTGTCCAGTCTGAACATCACTGAATGGATGTAGAAAACATACCTAGAAGGGAAATCAAAGGGTTGGCAAAGTTGAAGGTCTTTAACTTTATATATTAATTTACTGGTTATACAGTTGTATAGACCCATACCAGGGAAGAGGAGGATTACAGTATAGTGCTAAAAGCAAATGTTTTGCTTATGGCTTCAGAAGTTACAGAGTTCTGTTTAGGCCATATTTATATTCTTATTTTATAAGGATAATAAAGTTACCTAATCTTTACAGAAATTATGCAGTACCTATAATACCTGGAGTAAATAATTTAAATACTATATAATATAATTATCCCCCAAGTTAACAGGGCCTATCCAAAAGTAGTTGCATTAATTATGTAAGTAGCAGTAACCATACTAGATTATCAAGAAAAGAAAAACTATATTATACTGCCAGCAAAGCAAATATTATACTGAGGAGTTAGAGATATTCTTGTATAAATAAGATATTAACTAAAAGACCCAACAGAACAGTGTAGGGAAGTGATTTTACCCTGATTATTACTAACTATTATATTAACTGGTACCCTGACTCAATTATTTCCAAAAGATTTTACTGAGATTCCTTAACTGACTAACAATCTCAATCCTATATAAGGAAGCCTGAAGCCTCTTCTTTAGTTTAGTACCCAAGAATGAGCAGATTGTGTACCAGCCACAGATCCCTTTTGTTTTTTGTAGGAACAGCACAGTCTTATTGACAACATTGATACTAGTAAAATACTCTCCCATGTGCAGCCACACAGGCAATCCAGAATTGTAGTTAAGGATTACCTCTCAAACCTTATCCCTACCATATTAATATTGAAGTTAACACTTGGAACACTGATTTCCTCTGTAAAATCATTTCTAAGAGGTGTAGGAATGCATGTGCACTGTGGTCTTCTGGATATTGTCACTGGGGGGATAACATGCTTGTATTGATCCTGGGGCATTTAAAAGTTTCAGTTATATAATCTACTGTTTACATGCTTCAGCCCACTTGTTTACATGCATGCTCAGCAATGCTATGCAATGCTCAGCAGGTTCAGCCATGCCTTGACAAACATTACTTGAAGATCTAGACTGTCCCAAACCTTCCAGACCTTCTAAGACTGCTTACATGATGATTTGACCCTTTAAATTATTCCCACAAATGTCTGTCATACCCACACATGTCTGTGATCATTCTGATTTCTCAAAGTCAGTTTCCCCACATTCTGACTGAGCAAAGTCAGATGTGAACTGTCTAATGACATCCCAGCATGATCTCACATGATTTATAGATCATACAGCATGGTTTAAGCCTGAATCTCAACACTCCCACTCAGTGAATCATCTGATTTCCGACAGAGACCCATTTTACCACAAGTTTAAGGT